>NC_030420.2:30787422-30837422 GCF_001660625.3 Ictalurus punctatus
GCTTGCAGTTTCTTAAAAAAGACCAAGCGAAGGTGCTCGTTTTCGCACCTGAGCCTGCAGTCGAGCCGAATAAACCAGCCTGGAAACCGCAATCGGGCTTTCGGCGTAACAACAAAACTGAAACCACGTACAGGCTTTCTCACTCTCACACACAGCAGGTGTAGGTGCGAAGTGTGCACGCGTGCGAGATGAAAAAGGAAGGGTCTGCAGAACCGGACGACTGCTATCCTGCGTCCTGCTGAGAAACACCAGGTCCGAGAAGGAATGACCCGTCCCTTCTGAAGGCATTAAAAGGGAAAGCGGGTCGGCGTCACTCTTTCCAATCTTCTTTAAGCAAACACATTATACCGGCTGTGACTGTGGAAAAAGTCTTCATAATCACAATTAAAGCCCTTTATTTATTAGAGTTGCCCAGTACGGCAGGTGAGGTCGTGGCATCCTGACGCAAGTGACCCAAATGTCACCTCGCTCTTAAAGCGACATGCAAATACCTGTGTACACAATGTGCAGCCGCCGCTGCCGCGGCCAGTCACGGCATTACGTAATGAACTCGGGATGGAGAAAACCATCCGGTTCTTAGAAGGATTCTGCGTGGACGCACGAATTCCAGTTTTATATGCAGTCGAGTGAAAAAGCTTTCAATTCCCCATATATTTATTTATTTATTTACTTATCACACACACACACACACACACACACACACACACACACACACACACACGGTCAAAAAGTTTAGATACACTCATTCTTTATTTGTATTTTTTCTACATTTTCTAATAATTAATAATAATAATAATAATAATAATAATAATAATAAAGTCATCAGAACTCTGGAGTAACACAAATCTTTTGTTAAAAAAAAAAATAAAAAATAAAAAACTACTCTGATTTCATGGAACACCACAGGTTCATCCCCCTAAAAAAATCTCTATTAAATATAGGTTTGCAACAATTATTGGCACCCCTTTTAATTCATATGAGAAAAATATAACACAAATGGAACGATGGGAATTATATTGTGATAAAAAAAAATCCAAAATAAATCAAAAATAATTTCATATTTTATCATCTTCAAAAGTAGACGCCAAGAAATATATTCTTGGCGTTTTTTCCCACCCGATTTCTTGAGGAATTTCCCTGAGATGCTTTTTAAACAGTATTAAAGGAGTTCCCGCCGACGCCGGACTCTTATCGGCTGCTTTTCTGGAATGTTTCGCTCCGAGTCGTCCGTTTAAAATTCATTGATTTTTTTTTTTTTATATATAAATAAAATGTTCGTTTTCTAAGGAAAGAATCGAATACGTCGGGACGATTATATTTTAGTCTGAAACACCGATTTCATACATTTAAAAATCACACACCTTCAGATCAAAAGCTTTTCGAGATCAGGAGAAACATTTCCGTCGCGTGTCCACAAACTTCTGACCGGCAGCGTGTAATGTTTAGACTGTATAAAACATTACGACGGAGAAGATCCAGACGATAAGAAAAGATGTTACTGGCAGTTCTAAAGGCACATGGTGTGTTGGAGGATAATCATCTTCGAATTATTTCGAACTGATAATCCTAGTTTTGATTAGTTATCATAGCAGTTTTTACTGTTAATAAAAGTTGTTACTAATACGGGAGGAACGTCAGTTAGTCCAGACACACCGAACGTCTTGAGATAAAAGTACGTTAGTTGTCGTTCTTTATGTGGTCCTAAAGGTACGCACGCTTTGGCACTCGGCTGCTGGATCACGCCACAACAAAGCCCAACATCTTAAATGAACGTTTCTGACGAGAAACTACAAAATCGCTATACAATAAGCACTATAAAACACTATACAGTCGTGTGAAAAAATAAGTACACCCCCAGGGAAATGCTTGGCTTTTTTGACGCATTTGGACAAGCAAACATTCGATCCTCTTTGAAACCGTGCCTGTTAATAAAGTCGACACAGTCCATCAAATAAAACATAAAACTCACATTTTGTAGTCATGTTCACAAATTAAATGATCAAAAAAAAAAAAACATGGAAAAAGTAAGTACACCCCATCATTCCACACCTTCAAACCCATACAATTAGAATGAGGTGTTCAAGTTTGGGTTCCAGTGATTAGGACCTGCTTAGGGAGTGCATGTGGAACCGGTCTTATTTATACCGCTCTCATATCTAGTGTCTGGGGTTCCCTTTGCTATTGAGGTGTGTGGTGCCATCATGCCAAGATCTAAAGAGTTCTGTAAGGCCTTCAGGAAGGGGAAAAAAAAAAAAAAAAAAAGGTTGTGAATGCCTACAAGTCAAATTCCATGCACACAGGGTGGAGGTGAGATTCGCACCCCCAACCCCGGAGGTGTGAGGCAAACGTGCTAACGTGCCCCCCCCACCGGTATTTATTTACTCCGCATTTACGACCGCAATAAACCTAATCTGGAGAGAAAATTAGGCTAGATAGATAGCTGATACTAGCTAGGACTTGTTGTTATGGTTTTATAGCTAAGATGTCTAAAACAGGCTCCTGTGTTGAAAAGAACATATATTATATATATATATATATATATATATATATATATATATATATATATATATATATATATATATATATATATATATATATATATATATAAAAAGCAAATACGTAATTTGATTATGTTTAATTTCACCTCCAGTTTGTTTATAGTGCTTATTCATCTCAACTGTCATAAAAGTTTGTGTGCTTATATTTACTCCGGCTGTAACTTTACTGGGGCTTTCTGATGATTAGAGATATGTATTTAAAGCACAGTTATCAGAATACACAGGCTTTCAAGTGTAAGAAAAACCCACCACACACACACACAACCGCAGAGCCTGTGGTGAGTAATACCAGTAAGTGAGACCCTCTTGCAGACACTCTTACCAGCAGTGAGGAGTGTAAAAATGTCCGTTTTATGCTCTGCTGCCTCGAAGGGGACTAGGTAACGACAGAAGGAAGAAGAAAAGCGAGTGCTCGGACCGAGGCCGGTGGGCCGGATACCTGCCGTGCGGGAATGTGACACTGCCGGCCCTGCTGGGAATTTCAGCTGGGAGTTGAGCAGCGAGCAGAGCACTGACATGTAGGTCAATGGCATTAGCTAACAGAAGCAGTTAGGAGCCGAGGTCAATGAAAACTAGTGCGACAGAACAGACGAGAAGATTCTACACCGACGTATAAAGCCGAGTGCAAAAGTTAGCATCCTCTGCTTTACAAATTCATCTACGAAAGAATTTCAGAACGTTTTATTTAGACAGTGCGCTCCACTAATATTGGCACCCTGGGTAAACATGAGCAAAAAAGGCTGTGAAAAACTGTCTTATTGTTTAACCTTTTGATCTTTTGTTTAAAAAAAAACAAAAAAAAAAACAAAACACTACTCTGATTTCATGGAACACCACAGGTTCATCCCCCTAAAAAAATCTCTGTTAAATATAGGTTTGCAACAATTATTGGCACCCCTTTTAATTCATATGAGAAAAATATATTTGAAGTATACTCCTATTGATATTTTACATTTTTTTTAGTACACCTGGGTGACTAGGAACAGGAAATTGTTCAACCATGACTTATATAAGGTATAAATATGAGGTAACACATAGGCCACATTCCCTTAGTCATTCATAACAATGGGTAAGACCAAGGAATATAGCGGTGATGTGCAGCAAAAGGTTGTTGAGCTATAAGAAAATAGCACAAGCATAATAAATGCCCATTTCCACCTTCAGGGCAATAATTAAGAAGTTCCAGTCAACTGGAAATGTTATGAATCGACCTGGAATTGGACGTGTGTCTATATCGTCTCGACGCACTGTGAAGAGGACGGTTCGAGTGGCCAAAAAATCTCCAAGGATCACAGCTGGAGAACTGCAGAAGTTAGTTGTGTCTCCAAAACTACAATCCGAAGTCACCTACATCACCACAAGTTGTTTGGAAGGGTTTCAAGAAAAAAGCCTCTACTCTCATCCAAAAACAGACACTACTGGAACTTCAAATGGGATCGGGTTCGATGGTCAGATGAAACCAAAATAGAGCTTTTTGGCAATAAACACCAGAGGTGGTTTTGGCGCACACAGAGAGGTAGCCATATGGAAAAGTACCTCATGCCCACGGTTAAATATGGCAGTGGATCTTTAATGTCTCCAATGTCAGTGCTTTATAACAGTCAGCAAGTTATTCTGGGTTTCGCTGTGACATGACAATCTGCAGTTCATATTTATTTATTTTTGTCTTATTAAGTTCAAGAAAGTGAGTGAAAGAGCATGGAGCTTGGCGAGGGAACACCTGTTCGGGATCTAACTTGTGTCATGGCGGTTCCACAGTGTTAAACCTAACTATAAATGGATAAAAATTACAATGTGTCGTAACAAAACGTGGTAATCAAAGGCAAATTCCCACAAAATGTATACGAAACAAATTCAACACTTCAGGTCATGCTGGAATAGAAAAATAACCAACTTTCTGTAGCGAGATGGGGTTGAAGGCAGACGAGGAATGAGTGAAATACAGAAAGCGCATTAAAAATGATTCAAACGAGTCATTTTCCATGACACAGATGGACAGCTGGGGAAGAGATTATGGGTAAAACAGAAAGTGTGTAGTAGTGAGTTTCACAAAAAAAAAAAAACCCCTTCATGTTTAAATGGATCATAATCACTCATATCTGAAAAGATAAAAAAAGAAAAAGGGCTGTTCAGAACTGATGTCAGCACTGTCAGGGGGAAAAACTCTAATCTTTCATTACATCACGCTGAACTGCTGAACCTTCCAAGTCATTCGCTTGAGATCAACAGAGGACAGCGTGTTATTTTCGACAGATTTCATTTCAATCACCTGTGTGGGTTGTTTGTTTTTTTTTTCCCCCTGGGCTGATGATGAAGAACATACTTTAGATAAACAGTAGCTGTGTTTCTCACAGGATTACAGCAGGATTCATGCTGAAACACATGAAGCTTACTGGCGCCATCGGGTGTGCGCAAGCGGTAACGCAGCCTCTGTCCGAGGAACTGAATAAAATCAGCAGAAATAATGCTCCTGCACAATAACAGAAAGGAACGTGTTGGGATGTGCACGTGAGAAAGATAAAGCTGGCTCGTAGTTTTTTTCTACGAGTGAGAAAAAACACGTTTTTTCTACGTGTTTTCTGATGCTTACGACGAGGCCTTGCACGGGGGATCTTTTAGTGGATTTATTAAACGGAGACGGGCGTGAAGAGGAAGCGAAGAGTCATGGAGGCAGTGAAGTGAAGTGAAGTGTTCACTCACACACACACACACACACTAGATAAACAGATTATAGGAAAGTTACATACCGACTGCTCTGAAGAGGCACGCACCGTCTTCCTTCATTTTTTTAATCACAAATCCTTTCTTTTCCCCAAGTGCTTTCTCAAACCAGTGCTCCTGCTACACAGAGAGAGAGAGAGAGAGAGAGAGAGAGAGAGAGAGAGAAAGGAAGACATAAGGGAGAGAGAAACAAACACAGAGAGAAAGACAGCGGGAGTGAGAGACACAAAGGGAAAGAGACAGAGGGAGACAGATAGGGACAAAGTGAGAAAGAGAGAGAGACAGAAGAAACAGACAGATAGAGAGACAGAGAGAGAGGGAGAGACAAGGAGAGAAAGAGAGAGACAGACAAAGAGAGAGGGCGAAAGAGAGAGAGAGACAGAGTGAGAGAACGTGAAGAAGAAAAAAAAAAAAAGACGCATTACATTTCAGTAGAGAACCTCATATAAAATAATATGCGCTCTGGGCCGGACATGTTAACGTTTCATTCCCTGCTAAATAAAAAAAAAAATACTAAGTGTGATGCACTTTCTGTTTTTTGCTTTACCCAGAGTGTATAGAGGGAAAAAATTTACATCTCTACAAAAAAAATAAAAAATCAGAACAATGATTGACTGACATGACTGTCCATTTCTCAAACTCGTCCACAGAGAAGACACTTACTAATAAATATACATTAACTCTCAACACACAGAGGGCCTGAAACTGCACTCACACAGCAGAAAGAAAACTGAGTGTTTAGCGCCCCCTGGTGCACTACAGAGGGTTTAACAATGATCCAAAATAGCATCAGCTAACCTAGAGGAAGTTACACTGTGGGATGAAAGAACTGCAGGGGGAAACAGGTGAGGGAGGGGGAAACAGGTGAGGGAGGGGGAAACAGGTGAGGGAGGGGGAAACAGGTGATGAGGGGGGGGGGGTGACGGGGGGGGGGGGCAGGTGACTAGGGGAAACAGGTGAGAGAAGGGAAACAGGTGAGGGGGGGGGACAGGTGACGAGGGGAAACAGGTGAGGAGGGGAAACAGGTGAGGAGGGGAAACAGGTGAGGGAAGGGAAACAGGTGAGGGGGGGGGGGGGAACAGATGTGGGGGTACAGGTGAGAAGACGAAAAACACCACAAAATCACTATTTACATGACAGTATAAGATGCGCCTTTACATGCTGCGGAGGAAGTCAGGATGTTAAAAGGTACGATACACAGAAACAGACAGTCTTTTTTTTTTAGAAGAAAAAATAGCACAAGAGACAATGGACATTTGTTCAGGTGTGGTGAAGTCTCTGGAATTACCTGACACACTCGATAAGCCCCGCCCCCTTCCCCCAGTTTACACTGGTAACATTTTGATGAGGGCTGAGTAAAAAAGATGAAATAAGCGTGCAATAAAGTGTTAAATACAAATAAATCCAATATCCGACACCCTGGAAAAAGCCATGTCAGGGTTAGTAACATAAACCCACAAAGAGGAATTAAATGTACCAAATCTATATTACAATACAGATCATTTCATATAATAATAAATAAATAATAAATAAACCAATAAATGAATATATTTAAAAAACAGTTGGTCATAAGTGTACGTACATTTTGCAGAATGCTAATAATTAAAAAAGGGTTTTTTGTTTTTAATAAAAAATATATTTTTTAAAACAGCCCCTAAAAATTCCATTCAGTTGTGTATTTAGTCCTGCCCTGAATAAACTATTTCACATAACGGATGTTTACATATAGTCCACTGGACACAATAATAACTGAATTAACACAAACGAAACAGTTCAAAAGTTTACACACCCTCGATTCTTAATACCGTGCGTTTCTTGTCCTGAGCAGTTAAACTTCCCGCTGTTCTTCAGAAAAATCCTAGTGGTCCTGCACATTCTTTACTTTTCCACCATCTTCCGCATATTTAACCCCTTTCCAGCAGCGACTATATGACGTTGAGATCCGTCTTTTCACACTGAGGACAACCGAGGGACTCGTACACGACTGTTACAAAAGGTGCAGACGTTCACTGATGCTCGAGAAGGCAACACGATACATTAAGAGCAAGGGGGGTGTAAACTTTTGAACAGGATGATCTGTGTAAACATGTAAATATCTTATGTGGCAGATGAAGGGCAGTAGTAATCTTAATAAATTTTTATTTTATTTATATATATATATATATATATATATATATATATATATATATATATATATATATATATATAACTAAATTATTAACATTTAGCAGATTCTGCAAGTCATATGTAAATTTATGAGCACAACTATAACATGCGACATTACAAGTTCTCTAAAATTGATAACGCATGCATTCATGACTGCTTTCTGATCTCCCTGTGAACTGAACACTGGTTCTTGTTTTTATTTTTATTTGGAAGTAACACTGAACAAAACTGATCACAAATGAGAACCAGTAAACTGGGAACAATATGAATACAAACTATACAAAGTAACTATTAAAAAACCCTCTATTCAACTCCAGGAGTTTCAGGAGTCCAGTTGACAGAAATGCCTCGGTTTCGGTTCCTCGTCTATTATTTGTTCTGATGCCCGATCTGAGTCGGGGTGTCGTGGGGAGTTTGGCTCCGTGTCACGCTCCTGGGTGTGTATTTTGGTTCTTGTTACAGCGCACCACAAGCAGAGGCCTGTTTCACCAAACCGGTTGCAGTGGCTACACAAGTTTGAGTTTAGTTTGAGCAAACTCTGGTTTTTCGGTCTCAACAAGGCGGATTGGTTTTTAGCGGGTTTCATCGCCATGGTAACTTGCGCTGCGCGGCTAAGCTGAACCGGCGCAGGTTTTATTCTGGGTAAGAAAACCCCGAGCCAAATTGGACCAATCAGCTGCGAGCGATGTGATATAAACCTGACGTGTGCAAGTTAATTTAGTGTTTGTGGCGATGGCTTCACTGCTTCTGGGGAATCCAGTGCAGCTCGGAGCGCAAATAATAAGAAGTGCGCTTCGAAGGAAAATCATTTTTAGGGACAGACACAATCCCCTGGCTTTACCTGATGACCATCTGGACGAAAGATATGGGTTTTCGGCAATTTAGAGAAGCTAATCCACCCAGTGGCATGTTTGCACAGGCAGAGCAAGAACATGTGGAGCTCCATAGAGACCCGGCAAGAACATGTGGAGCTCCACACAGGCAGAGCAAGAACATGTGGAGCTCCATAGAGACCCGGCAAGAACATGTGGAGCTCCATAGAGACCCGGCAAGAACATGTGGAGCTCCACACAGGCAGAGCAAGAACATGTGGAGCTCCATAGAGACCCGGCAAAAAACACGTGGAGCCCCATAGAGACCCGGCAAGAAACATGTGGAGCTCCATAGAGACCCGGCAAGAACATGTGGAGCTCCACACAGGCAGAGCAAGAACATGTGGAGCTCCATAGAGACCCGGCAAAAAACACGTGGAGCCCCATAGAGACCCGGCAAGAAACATGTGGAGCTCCATAGAGACCCGGCAAGAACATGTGGAGCTCCACAGAGACCCGGCAAGAACATGTGGAGCTCCACACAGGCAGAGCAAGAACATGTGGAGCTCCATAGAGACCCGGCAAGAACATGTGGAGCTCCATAGAGACCCGGCAAGAACATGTGGAGCTCCATAGAGACCCGGCAAGAACATGTGGAGCTCCACACAGGCAGAGCAAGAACATGTGGAGCTCCATAGAGACCCGGCAAGAACATGTGGAGCTCCACAGAGACCCGGCAAGAACATGTGGAGCTCCATAGAGACCCGGCAAGAACATGTGGAGCTCCACACAGATAGGGAGTCAAAATAATGTTCTGTTCTGAGAAAAGTAGCTAAAGCACAGTCAAAAAGTTGCTAGAAGTCGCTGGATGATCTCTAATGATGTTCTACTAATTTACACATTAATTATTCATCATAACCACTGGCATATCAGATTACAGATTAGTGTACACGATGAAAGATGGTTTTTCTTTTACTTAGAACATAAAACAGAAATCGTTTTATCAGAATACACAAAAATAGATTACAATACATTTCTTAAAATCATTTATTTCATTAAATTGCTAATTTTATAGAAAGTCGTCTTTGGTCATGACACCAGGTTTGTGCGTAAAAAAAAACCTCAGACAAACACAGACAAAAAGAAGCAGTGACCGAGAGCAGTCGTGAAAAAGGAAAGACAAATAGTTACTCGCATTTATTACTTGCAAGTAAACAAAGAGATGTGAGGGCGGGACAAACGATGGACGTGATCAGCGATTGGTCGTTGGGAGACAGTGCTGGCCAGCGACTGGTCGTGAGTGCGACACACTGATGGTGAGACGAGAGGACCCGCTATCTCGACTCGTTTATCAGCGGCTGTGATGTGAGCTGGAAAGCTGTATCAAGCTGAAGACCGTCACCAACGTTTTTCAGTGATCCATCACCAGGTTCTTCATTGGAATTAAAGTTGCTAAAGAGGTCCAAAAAACTCATCAAAAGGCGAGAAGTCCAAATGCATTAAACATGAGACGTTAGTCAAACCAGGTCTCGATAACGAGGAGAAAATACGCAATGATTCGTCAGTGATTACTCGATGAGCCTTTATTAACGTTGGTAACAATCGATTAAAGGAAATTCCTTTGATTTTGCGACCTGGTGACCGAGTTTAAACTGCAAGCTTCAATTACCAAGTCACACAAGACCGGTGTTAGGAGTCAACACCACAACCGTTTAAAACATAATATACATCAGTGGAATCGAGGCTCGTGAACACCCCAACGTCAGACACTGGGCAAAAGAAATAAATAAACAAACAAACAAACAAACAAATGAAAAAGATTCCTCCAACAGCAGTCAAAAATGTTAACTAAGGAATGAACTAAAATGAATCGGCAAAAGATGCTGTACACCTATAAGGTGGACCGACGTGCCTACCGTGTCTAATAAAGCGGCCAGTACGTTAACGCCCTGCTGCTGCACCCGATCCACTCGTATCAGCGCCACACACAATACATCGTAACGTGAACCATTATTTCAGCCACGAAGCACCATTTGAACCGCGATTTTCTACGTTCTTTGGAAATGAGGTAGGACACGATGAAGAGACAATTTTTTTTTTTTTTTATAAATGTTCTCGAATGATTCCTCAGTCCAATCCTGCGGTGTGACGTTTCTTCAGTTCCCCAATAAACTTCAGCTCCTACCTGCAGTTAAGTCTCGAGCACACAAAAAATAAATAAATAATGGAAGAAAGACTAAGAAATGTGGTCTCATCTCGTCCAGCATCTCATTAAGTGTGTCTAGAGACAGTGCGAAGAAAAATAAAGCTAGAGACGGAGTAGTAGAGATGGAAGCAAGCATGAAGCACAGCACGGAACATGCAAATCAATCAATCATATCGTCCATGATATATCTCACACACACACACACACACACACTTCCTCCCCACGATAAGAATGCGTCTTCCTGTGATATCGACGATGCAGTCGATGGCATGTTTACGCGCCGCAACGCGGGCATCTCACACGTAGAACGAGAACAAGCATGGCGGAAGTTCTAACCCTAGACGAGGAAGAAGAAATAACCCTCAAAAAGGAGCTTCCTCCATCATATGGAAGAGGTTCGTATACTCTGACTACGTTTACATGGACAGCAGTAATCTAATTATTGACCTGATTCTGAATAAGACAATGTTCTGATTAAGGTGTTTACATGAGTCGCTTTTAGAATACTCCTTTTCCAGTGTTACGTGTTATAGAACATAGATGGATTAAGGTCACACGTCATTACGTCGCCGCACCACGCCGTCCGACATCCCTCCAGAATTTCACGCATCAACATACAGTTCGTCTTCGTTATGTTACCGTATACAGCTTTGGGTGTTTTATTTTTAATTTTACGAACGCTTCAAGTGCAGTTAATTATTTGTCGTGCTGTACGTGCAAATAGACGACTGCTTGAAGCCGTGGGCTGCGTCCCAAACCGCGTGCTTACCTACTATATAGTAGCAAAATACGTGTATTTCGTCTACTATACAGTAGGTAAGTACGTAGTTTAGGACGCAGCCGTGCTCTCTAGGATGCAACCGTTTGGCATCAAACGGTTGAGCGCTGCCGTGTGTGTACGTGTCCTGTCGCAAAATGCGGTGAAAACTCCCACACGACGTTAATAGTATGATGAAGGTGTGTGCATGTCTGTAACACACGTCGATAATGTGACTAAAACAGGAGTACTCCACACGTCTTAATTCCATTTGTGTTTACTTCGAATATGACTTTAGTCTGGTTAAGGTCATCAATAATCTCGTTTACATGATAGTTTCTTAATCAGTCTTAAATCGGGTTATTGTTGTCCATGTAAACGTACTGATTGCGTTCATATACCGTTCTGATGTTTTGCAGGCTAGTTTAAGACTTGTTAAGTTTGAACTATTTAAACAGTTTTACAGCAAAAAAAAAGTATTTTACGGCATTTCCATTTAGATTATGAATCCTGCTACATAACACATTTTCACTATAATTTTCATTTGTGAATAAAATTCATATTCTATTTATTTTTTAGCCTAGTTAATTGGTCCATCCGTCAATCCATCTTCTGTACCGCTTAATCCTTTTCAGGGTCACGGGGGAACCTGGACACTATCCCAGGAAGCATCGGGCACAAGGCGGGGTACACCCTGGACAGGGTGCCAATTCATCGCAGGGCACATTCACACACCCATTCATACACTACGGACACTTTGGACATGCCAATCAGCCTACCATGCATGTCTTTGGACTGGGGGAGGAAACCGGAGTACCCGGAGGAAACCCCCGGAGCACGGGCAGAACATGCAAACTCCACACACACAGGGCCACGGTGGGAATCGAACCCCCGACCCTGGAGGTATGAGGCGAACGTGCTAACCACTAAGCCACCGTGCGGCCTAGTTAATTGGTATCTGTGAAGGTAACAGCTGGGCTGACAAAGAAACATCCAGTATCCAACATAATATCCAGTAGTCCTTTACTCCGTTTTCAGGCTACAGTGAGTAACTGTATACAAAGCAGAGGCAGAAGGGGTTGCATTTTTGTTTTTATTTATTTGTTGTTGTTTTTTTATTTAGTTACAGTGGTGGAAATCACAACCCACTACTAATGAAAGCGATATTTATTATTGAGCTTTAATAGCTGAATGGGTTTAACAGAAACCTCAATAACACAAAACAATTCAGTTTGGAAATAACGTAGACTCGGACCAAACGTGTTCTGTTCAGGGATAAAAAGAAGTATGACTTATAAATAACAAGAGTTATATTGAACACATTTAAATGATTCAACTAATATCTGGATAGTGATTATGGGTTACTTTCATTATGTAAATTTGACCCGTGTGTGTAATTTATGACAGTTAAACTGGTATTATTTACATTATCTAACTATTACATTACTTATCATCTACTCAAGTAACTTGAAAACTAATATATATATATATATATATATATATATATATATATATATATATATATATAAATAATAAACATTATAAACTTTATTGAACCTTAAAACAACTCTGTTATGTAGAAATAACGTGTGCTGTCAAGAGAGCAATGTTTTTGCTAGCTATAAACACAATGCTAGCTCATTCAAATTCCAGCTCAGCAGTGCTACGCTATTTCTCTCATTGTTTATTTTTTTATATGATTAAATTATTACATTTTATTTTAAATGTCGACATTAAATGCTTACACCTTATTAAAGCTATGTAAACAATGCCTTTAAATGTCCCAAAGCTGTATTTAAGTGGTTGTTGACGTTCCTAGCTAATTACTTAGCTAGCTAACTAGCTCGTTAGCTACATGTGTATACCTGTTCAACCGTCGCTGGATCCTCCGACTGCAGTCTGGAAGCATTCTCGTACTCATCCTCGCTGTTATATCCGGCGCCTTCCTCGGGATCCGAGCTCGGACCGACCCCACCGCCTCCAGACGCACCGGGTCCGGTACCTCCGCCCGTTACTCCGCCGGTGCAAGATGCCTGACGCCGCCTCTTGCTGAGCCCCGGACCAGAGCAGCAACTCCCAATTCCTATTCCGCCAGCACCGCCGCATCCTACACCGCCCGTGAGCTCTCCGCGAACCCCGGAGATCCCACTTCCGTCTCCCGGCCCGGCCGGGGAACCAGAACCTACCGGAGGAGGCGAGGCCTGCTGCGGCCGGGAGCTCGACTCGTTCCGCCTGTCCTCCCTGGACGAAGGCGGAGCGGTCTGATACGACCACGGCGGCGGAGAAGCTCTGGGCCTGGCGCCCGTCCGCACGGCGTGGGAATGCGGGTGTGGGTGCGGATCGGATCCGCTCCGTCGGTCGGCATCGTCGGTGTGATCGGAAACACCAACGGACGAGCTCGGCTTCTTCTTGGGCAGAATCGTCATGTTGGCTAGCTAGCTGTCTATTTAAAGCAGATTGGGGTCGGAGGGAAGGGGAGGAGGAGGGGGACGAGTCCTCCGTTTAAACGTTTTGCGTTCGATCGAAAGTCAACGTGAGCGTCTTCTTTGTCCGCGTGCGCGTCCTTGAACGTTTTAATGAAAAGCCGAGTGGCCTTTTAACGTTAAAAGGCGCCGCTGTTGGAAACAAAAACAAAGCCACTGCTTCCCGTCCGCCGTCCGTTCTCCACTTTCCACAAAACATCAACACACGGGTGACGGCATGCACACGTCACTTCCTTTCTGCAACCGTTCTTTTTTCTATTCCTCAGTGTCCTAGGTAACGTCCACAATTTAATACTTGCGTACTAAAGAGTATGCGCTGTCAAATTAGAACAGTGCCACTGGTCGCGGTTTCATTAGTCTTCATTCAAAAACGTATACTACCGCACTAAGTAGTATGCAAGTGCAGAACTCGGCTACGTCCTTAATCACATACTACCGCACTAAGTAGTATGCAGGACCAGAAACTAGCTACGTCTTAATCACATACTACCGCACTCAGTAGTACGCGGCTACGTGCTTAATCACATACTACCGTACTAAGTAGTATACAGGACACGAAACTGGCCACGTCCTTAATCACATACTACCGCTAGCTATGATCTTATTCTCATACTAACGCACTAGATAGTATAGATTTTAACCATTTTATTATAATATAGTTATTCTTCATACTTATATTATTATCATTATTATTATTATTATTATTATTATTATTATTAATGGTATACTAATTATGATTTATTAATATATTATTGTTGTTTCTACAGTTTCTATTCTTTTATTATTGTTATTATTATTATAATTAATGTTATACTAATTATGATTTATTAATATATTTATTGTTTCTACAGTTTCTATTCTTTTATTATTATTGTTGTTATTATTATTATTATTATTATTATTATTATTGTTATACTAATGATGATTTATTAATATATTATTGTTTCTACAGTTTCTATTATTATTATTATTATTATTATTATTATTATTATTATTGATAATAATAAATTATCTTCTTAACTTTCTTCTTTCTTCAACTAATACATCCTTACCCATCACTTTTCACTTTTGCTTTTTTTCCCCTCACATTATTATTCTTTTTTTTTCTGACCCTTCCCCTTTTTCTTCTTCTATAATTGGTGCTATTTCTTTAGAAACCTTGACTGCACTTACAATAATTATAATAGTCACAAGTACTCTTAGCTTGCTCCCTGCATTTTCAAGATTACAATAGAATAAATTGGGTTTTATTTTTTAAGGATAAAGTTTTAAGCAAATATTTTTAAATAATAATAATAATGATAACAATAAACCTTATCATTTAAAACATTCTTATAGATTCTTGGGTGGAAAATGTAAATGTGTAATATTTATTTTGAACAAATATTTTTGCGAACACTTCTGCACTCGTTTTCTAAATCCAGCATCCTTGCAATGTGACAAAAGAAAACATTCTGAGAATAACGACACAACAGGAATTCTGTGATATTGGTGTTTATTTCTTTCCAGTGTTTCTGCTTACACTCATTGTTCTCCTACTGAGCACAGACCAATACAGTGTAAAATTAATTCCGACCTAACTTGAAATATAACAATAGTCTCAGTCTATTACAAAATACCCTGCTATTTACTGATAGAAAGCAAATATTCTAGCATCTCAACAGGTTCTCCCACCACCAGAGGGCACGTGGGGAGAGCAATAAACATCAGCCGTCATTAGGAATGATCGAAGAGGACAAAGTCTGAGGACAAAAAAAAAAACCCCACAAAAACAAAAAACATCTTGTTGCCAGAACACACTCCTTCAAATGTCTGATTTGAGATCATTTATTCAAATAAACAAAGTGAATCCTGTTCATAATGCACACATTATTAATAACATTCAGAGTAAAAACAAGCAATCAAAGATATTTATATTAGATATAGAAATAAAATGAGATATTTAAAAATTGTCTTTTGGGTTTATCTGATGATGTCTCAGCTTTGGTTCAAATAATAATTTATTATAATAATAATAATTTCAAAACGAAAACAGAAAGTATACATCCCTGCATAATCAGACTGATTCATTTTGGCTTAATGTTCTCGTGACTATTTTTCTTTAAAATGGCACCACAACAAACATGATGTATAGATTTAATAAACGTAGATACATCCAGAGTATAGGACATAAAAGGACATTTCAAGCACTTAAAAACACCCATGATCAGAGAGTGAAAGAGACAGTTCATTTTATTCATACACGAGATATATATATATATATATATATATATATATATATATATATATATATATATATATATATATATATATATATCTTAATTTACTTTCCTTTATGTGAAGTATTTATTTATTGCTGCAGAGGCTAATCAAATTATGCTGTGCGATAAAATGAAAATGAAACACGTAAACACTCGTTCCGTTCCTTTCTTCATCGACACGATCCCGTTATCCGGCTTATCACATGTTTTAAAAGGGAGAGAATATTGAATGTGGCAACATAATCAGCAGCGAAATTACACAGGCTCTCATTAATGAAAATGCCAACCACATAATAAGGTGCGAAGCACACTGCGGCGCTCTAATAGTGCTGTTTTGTCTCTGTACATGAACTGGATTCGAAAAGAATACACTGATTAACAGACTTCTTTGGAAATTGCAATTGTTTTTTTTGTTTTAAGCAATTATCGGGATTTTCTGGGAATCAGAACTGTTTAGACTGCTGGGAGTGGTGTTGTTTTTTTTTCTTTCCTGTTTAGCTGTATATATCAATATATCAATAAACCACTAATTCATGCTCAGGAATAATAGCCAAAAGGTAATTGATTCTAGATATGACGTTTGAATCCGCTTCTGGTGTCGGGTTGTCTGACGCCATAAGAAACATCAACAACAACAACAACAACAACAACATCAACAACAAGAAAAGCCTCATATCAAGATAATCATTAAGCTAAAGCCACTAGATGTCACTACATGTGTGAAAATAGACTGTCGAATCGACAACACTTTTAATCGAGGAGGATAAAATAAAACTATTGAACTGTTGAAGAAATCAAGTCACGGATGTAGGCGTAGGTTACGTGTCATAACCTCGGGAGGATTTAACACAAGATATAAATCACTGAAAAACCTCAAAGACAAAGGTCAAGCTACTTGGCTTAGGAGGCAGAGGTAGCTCAGTGGTTAAGGCATTGGACTACTAATTGGTGAGTTCAAGCCCCAGCACTGCCAAGCCGCCACTGTTGGGCCCTTGAGCAAGGCCCTTAACCCTCAACAGCTCAGATGTATAGATGAGATAAATATAAGTCGCTCTGGATAAGGGCGTCTACCAAATGCCATAAAATGTAAGTGTAAAATGTACATTAATGGCATTCGGTAGACGCCCTTATCCAGAGCAACTTACATCTATCTCATCTATACATCTGAGCAGTTGAGGGTTAAGGGCCTTGCTCAAGGGCCCAACAGTGGCGGCTTGGCAGTGCTAGGGTTTGAACTCACCAATTAGTAGCCCAATGCCTTAACCACTGAGCTACCACTGCCCTGGTAAATGTAAACGTACTGTTGACCTTCCTAAGTTAACTTCTGGCATAAACTCTAGCATGAATAGAAATTCTCTAGCATTTTTTATTTTATAGTATGATAAGTACCTATTATTTAATAGCAAAATTGGGCAAATCAGTAGCCTGGGCTTCTAGGACAAGCAGATTTCATGTTCAGGTCATCAGCTTTTTATTCATCGTCGCCTGCTGGACAAGTAGATCGAACAACCATGAGAAAAAAAAAAACATACTTGTTATTGACTTTAGCCAAAACAAATTTTTTCATTTGGTATGCAGCTATGTATAAAGCTATGTAATGCGCTTCATGATGACGCTACACACCTTGGTGATCAAAACTGTGTTCCGAATCCCACCACTACCTGCTGCACTACACACACCAGACATGGATCTACCAAGCTAGCTAGACGATTTGTCTAGCTGCTTACTCTTTGTCGAGAGCACAAACACAATGTTTTACATTACAAACTGTTAGAATGAAGCGGAATACTCATAGAAACGCAAATTCATTTCCTTTCCCTGTATTCATAACTAGCTTGCCATACTTTAAAATATTACATCAGCTATCACTTTTAGCCTAGTCAGTTTCCGGGAACTTGGAACTGCGCAGATGAATAAACGGAGCGTTTGCATGTCTGGCTAGCTAACGAATATATGATTTGTCTGTCTCTGGATAGGTACAAATAATTACTTTTGGAACTTTTGTGTGAAGGCTACCAGCTCTGTACAGTAATAGTGTCAAAAAATAATAATTATTCAGAATTTAACAGTTAATAATGTAGTACCTACACGTAATATTTGGTCTATACGTCATAAGTACGTAAGTAATTATACACGTATAGTGTAGCTTAGCTCTACACTTATGTACCAAATGTATCACTAAAAACATGTACGTCTGACCGAAAAGAGTAGATTAATGTAGGTAACAAATGTGTAATAATCCTTATATAATTATTCAACTTTCTCCTGAAACTAAACGACTGTGAATTACTATGTGCGTATATTTCGAAATAAACTAGCATTAGTAGTAAGAACTACATACCTAGCTATTAAAGTCTGAATAGTTATTGTACAAAGTTCTGCTGTACAAATGCAGTAGTTTTCACACACATTGCGATGTACGTTATGATCCAATATGCAAGATCAATCGGTTAGTATTTATCTGTTAAATTACTAGAATAAAAAAAAAAAAAACCAACATGCTAACAAAATGTTTTGAGAGAAAGCACACGATTCTTCATGTGAAATATGGTTAGAAAAGAAGTTAAGTTTTGTCATTTATGTAGTACCTTTATTTCAGCCTTTAACGATTCCAGTTCTTTGAGCGCCTTGATCTGGTCCTTCTCGGTTAGCATTTTAGGAAAATTATTTAAAAAAATTTTTTTTTAAATAGACGTAGAAACAAAATAGAAACCGACATGTATAAAAAATAATAAAACGTAGATGAACTAAAATACTTAAATACAAAAATGCAAATGACTAAATGAAATAAATAATTAAGATTAGCTAGCTTATAGCTAATCTCAGCATGAAACAGGAAGTGATGTGCAGATAATGGTTTCGGGCTGCTGTGCTTCTTCTATATAGTTTTTCAGAGCCAAAAAGTGGAATATTCTTAACTAGCCGAATAGCATAATATTACAAATACTCGGAATTTGGTGATTATATACATTGAGTGGAAAAAATAGAAAAAATTGGGACAGTGACCGTGAAGCTGTGTCGTTGCACTTTAAGCTGATTTTAAATTCTCAGAGCCAAAACGACAACATTGTGTCACCATTCAATTATTTATAGACCGTAGATCTTTTTTTTTTTCGTATATGTGACAGAAGAGATTGTAGGTGTTTCCCAACATAAATTACACCAAGCTTCAGTATAACCTGTACACCTCATTCAACTCGTACCGAGTGACAAAAAAAGAAAAAGAAAGAAAGTGTATCAGCAAAAGTAAAAAATATCTACATTCAGGACATACACAGTTCAAAAGTGAGCTCCAAAAGTAAAAAGTAAATACACGTAGCTGCGTCGTTGCTGTAGCAATTATTAATTATGCTTGACAGCTAATTAGTTGCAGGTAACAGCGATTTTCACAACAGCTGGCGGATAAGATTTGTGAATTCAGTGCAGGTGATAAACATCGGAATGGATACAGAAGGGGTGTGCGTTCCACCTTCTCACATCTTTGTATTTTAAGACGCGAGAAAAACGAAGGTACTTTCTAAGCACTAACTGAAACAGCATGCAAGAACACCATGCAAGAAATCCAAAAATATGCAACCTTGACTCTGTCAACAGCCTGTGCAGGGACGACAAGGCTTCGGTTCAGACTCGTGACGGTAATGTTTCTATGGTTAGTAAATTAGACAAATAATTAATATATCTGCATGCGTAATGTTGAACTGTTCATAGAAACTTGATGCGAGATTATTGCAAGGGTGTGTTTGGCTGGGCACTTTTAAAAATTCATCTACTCTGTATATAACCACTTCACAACCGTACCCGAATAAGTAGAGAGTTGTTCCAGCTATGGAGGGTTATATCTAAAAATACATCTTTCACAATGACATCTTAGTAAGTAACTACGTACAATTATCGTCTATGTACAGCACCGTACATACTTTGTTTAAAGTGTCCGTCTATGCATCCTGTACCGAACTACCACATGTATGTCTTTGAGGTGTCTATTTGTGAGCTTTGAGGGTCGACGGGCCCTTCTTTCTCTTTCTCAGTTTCGTTCTCCCACAGGTTGATGAGAGGTGGGTAGAGCTCGTTGAGGGGAATCGAGGTGGCGTGTTGCATGTACTTCTTCAACGAGTGATGGCAGGACTTCTGCTTTATACGTCTTCCCATGTAAAACACCAGCAGCGCCATGATACAGATGGCAAACATGGAGCCCATCACCGCCGCCAAGGCAACGTTGCTCGGTTGCGCGACTATCTCTACAGCAAAGCTGGCTTCTTTGGTGGTGATATTGATGCAGGACTGCTGAGTTTGCTGCTCTGTCGACGCCATGGTCAGGCAGACTTGGTACTCTGTTGAGGGTAACAGGTGCGTGAGGTTGTATTCTTGAACGTCCACCGGGACCTTCGCCGTGTAGCTAATGTGAGGGTTGTTGATTCTCATAGTGGCACTGAGCCACTTGGGTTGTAGCATCTCATGGCTGGAGACACGGGTAGTGGGGTAAACTTTCCATTCCAGTACTACAGATTGTGCATGGATGACTTTTGCAAGGATAACCAGGGCTCCAGTGGTGTTCCTTCCCCCTTGCTGGTTGGCTTTCTGCCTGTCATCATGCCAATTACTCTTGTCTACATACACAGAGACACTCCGGGTGTCTGCACCTTCTGTGTTCCATGCCACACATGTATATAAACCACCGTCCTCTGGGTCAACATGGAGGATCTCCAGAGCGCCTTGGTCCTGCAATCTGTGCTTCCTCATGCCACTGCTGCCCTCATTCAGCGCTGGGGAGACAACTTCTGAGGTGACTTTGTCACCTGTGGGGGTTACCCAGTAGAACTGAGGGACAGGGTCACCCACAGCACGGCAGTTAAGCGTCAGCGGCTTACCAGCTGTGACGTTGAGCTTGGGAGGGAAACTATTCTGAGATATGACTGGCAGGCAGGTGTTACTTGAAATGTCCCAGTTATTTGACACCACTTCCTGGAGAGAGTGCCCTACCAGGTTTGGAGGAGAGGCACACATAGTAATCTTGGATTCCAGAAGCTTGAGACTTGACTGGTTACCAAAGATTGGCCCCCAGACCAAGAGGCAATCACACCTGAGGGGGTTACTATGGAGGCTGACTTCGTCCAGGCTGGGGAAGGAAGTTAAAACCTCGTGAGGAAGGAGGGTGAGGTCATTGTTGTGGAACAGCAAAGTGCGCAAGCTAGACATGCCACGGAAAGCTTCGCGGTCGATATAGGACAGACGAGGGTTGTTGTAAACCTCCAACTTGGCCATCTGTGGGAGGTTGGAAAATGCATTTCTTTCCACAGCCACAAGCTCATCCATGTTGTTCATGCTGAGCTCCTCCAAGTGGGCAAAGTTCTGGAAATCACCTGCCTGCACATACACAATAGGATTCTTGTTGAGGTCCAAGAACTTCAGGTTTGGCAGAGCGCGCAGTGCATCTCTCGGCACTTCTGTCAGTTTATTATCAAAAAATGAGAGACTCTCTAGGTATTCCAGTCCTTGAAACGCTCCAGAAGGTATTTCCCTGAGGCCCATGCCAGCTAGTACCAAACTGTGCAATTTTGAAAGAGGGTGAAAGTTCATATCTTCCAATCCAAGTATAGGGTTCTCACCTATCATGAGGATCTCCAGGTTCGGGAGGAATTCAAACCATTGACTATCAATAGCCACCAATTTGTTTGAATTTAGATGGAGCCTAAGCAGGTTCCCTAAACCAGAAAAGGCATGGGGGCCAATTGAGGAGATCTGGTTGTGGTTTATATAAAGCTCCTCCAAGCTGACTAAATCTTTCATGCAGAAATCAGGCAGTTCTTTAATTTGGTTCTCCTCCAGGTAAAGGGTGACCAGCTGGGTTAAGTTGCCCAGACCAACATCTTGGATTTGGGTAAAGTGGTTCTGAGAGAGGTCCAACTCAGTGAGGTTGACAAGAGTCCGCAGTTCTGAAGTCACCACGGAGATGTTGTTGCTCTGGAGAAGCAGCACCTGAGTGTCAGAAGATATGTTTCGTGGGATGGTGCTTAGATGGAGTTCGTTACAGTCCACAGTCTTCGCCTGATGGTACACAGACTGAGGGGTGTACCATGGCCGTGTTTCACAAACACACTGAGCTGGGCAGAATGACGATGCCAGGGAACAGCGACATGCAATCAGAACGAGGCAGATGGAGAGCAGTGGAGTGGAAATGGCAGTTCTCTTCATGCTGAAGGTCTGTTTGGAGATCTCGAGTGCTGGTCACAGGCGTTGGCTCATTCAATCCTGCAAAACAAAAAGAGAAGAAAGAAATATGTTATCCGTAAGAATGAAATCTAGGCTATTAAAATATGGTATTGCATATATTTATTTTGAGTCCTGTCATGTAAACTCCTGGAAAAAGGGTTCTTTCCTCAAGCGTTCTTTGGATAGGTAAGGTCCTGAACAAGGATAAAGCATATACTTAAGATGAATGACTGAATGCAGCAAGCATTTCCAATACGTTCAGAGTGACCTCTGACCTTTAGCTCTGACCAGCACAAGAGTAAAAACTGTCACTCCTGCAACTCTTTGGTTGGTTCGAGCAGGATCCCAGTCCGGATGCACTCATCTACCACCATTTGAATTGCCAAATTGTTTAGGAGCCACGTAAACTGGCTCTGTAATTCATGACTTTTTTAAATTGTATAAAAAAATCCTTATAGGCATTCACTATAAGCCATTTTATATGGCTCACATTTTAAAAGAATATCACGCTTGCATGTCCCGGGTTTTAGTCGGTCAGTTTTGGACACGTCCGATCGGTCATCAGACAACACATTAAAACTTGGCATCATAGGGTCACGTGTTTAGAATCTTCATCATGCAAAACTTTTGTTCATAAATGATGTAATCTGCATGCAAAGGACTTTAAAGTGATGATGTATTATTTAGTTGCCTTTCATCTCGGTCGTACTGAGAGCAACCGTTTGTTGAGTGTACCACATTGTGGCCGATGTATGCAAAGAAGCACCTGCCAAGCTTATAGAGGGGAGAAGATAAAAGCAATCATGCATCAAAGAATGAACTCAGCGTAGTCCATCTCAATACTTCCACGGAATGAAAGCAAGCCTCTAAAAACGGCGTGATCGTGTAAAGTCTGAGCCTAAGGTCTCTCTGATGGCCTTTAGCAATAAAAACGGTGAATAAAGAGTGAGCACCAATGCAATAAACAATGATTCAGAGTGCTTTTACTCGAAATCTCTACAACACGATGTAACCTCAGTGCAGGGGATATCTCACATACTCAGAATTGTGTTTAAGCTCGAAACACTTTATACACATATCTATCAGGATCTGCCGGATATCCCTGACAACGCAAATTGCTATAACAGGCCAAAACTGTTCCTATATCTTTACTAAGTAGATTACTACATTACCAGTAAACAATACTTTCTTATCAAATGTGATTGTGGACTTGATCTCGAACTCCATTGGCATCAAATGTGCACATAAACACACGTTCCCAACTGACACTTCTGTACTAACGAGCTGATCCGAGCTGACAGAAAACGAGAGGAGAGAGCTAGAGGCTGAAAAACAGAAGCCGCTAATAGAAGCCACTCCCAGCTCTTCAGCCATAACCCTATATAGGTAGATTTCCCTGAACCAAAACACCTGCTTTAATGCATGAAAGGCTTTATAATTACCTGCTGAGCTGAATCAGAGAGAGACTAATCATACAGTACAGTCCTTTCAGGTGTGCTGGTGAAGAATGTTCAAAATGATCATCACAATATTAAAGCGAAACTGATCAAAAGCCTTTGAAAACATCTCTTTTTAATTTTGGTGTTTAATTTGCCACTGGGTAGCAGTGCCACACCACTGACGAGCAAAGCTGCAGTTTTTATGAGCATGTGGAATACTTTCGCCATGTAATATGAATGTCTGATAGCCAGGCGTATTTATCCCCATCTGGTCCAGTTAGCTACTACGTGAGCTTATTAAAACCGCCGAAGACAGAAGGGTGACTATAACTTCCATGCAATCAATCATATTTCCCCGTGGAGCTCTCCTCAGAGTCAGAGCTGCAGAGAACCAGGCTGCCAACGTCTAACCGGCTTCATTTTAGCAAATCATATTCGAGAGCGAAAGCTGACGAGCGAAAAACCCGACATATTCCACACAGGCATGTAAAACAGGCTGCCGGTTCAGATCTGCGGCTCCTTTAATGTGTCCCTTACGGTGGAAACCCTTCACTTCGACAGCCCAGCGCTGGTTTGAACAAAGGCGGAACATGGACTTGACGCTCTGGGAGTGGCGGGAGATGAAAATGAAAACAGGCCTGGAATAATTTCAACCCCTCTGTACGATGCTCCCTCGACCCCGCCCTGCTCCCTACTTTGATTCTTCTCAAGCACTGTGCACAAATTGACTCTCCAGGGGGCTTTGTCAGGACGTAGAAAGAGAGGGAGAGAGACTGGTCAGATTGAGTATATTATAATGTTCAAGAGTGGGCAACAAAGGAAGGAGGTACCCTCATTTCCCACCTGATGCTATGAAGCAGGCGAAAGTGACCCAGATATGTCTTAAAATGGATTTTCAAAGCCATGTCTGTGTCGCTCTTGCTGCCCCTTGAGCTTTGTGGGTGTTCGTGAGCAACTTCAGATTTTAGAGCACTTTTATTCATCTTAATGGAAGAGTCTCTTTATCTTCTGTAATGCAAGGCAAACCCACCGCCACCACCGCCACCCAAATACAGCCTCAGAGGCAGGAAGGTATCAAGTCAAGTCCAGATTAAATCCTTGCATAGAATGATGCCTTCAAAAGGTTCATCTGTGCCTTATCTGACTTATTCAGAAGACAGGACACCCCCTTCACTGTCCAACACATCCCATAACCCTGTACACCATCTTAAGTGGAAAATATAGAACTAACAAACTTTTAGCTAATGTTTGTGCAGGGTATCTTGCTAAAGCTGTCACACTTTGACTTCTATGGATCATATGTTGAATTTCAACCTTCTCAGAGATTAGATAGCAAAGGTATCAAGGCATCAGGGCAGCAGTTTTCCATCTCTCCAGATTTCCAAAATCAAAGGAAGAACAGAGCTGTTACAGGACATCACACACTGACCTGGCATGAAGGTTTACAACGGCCCGGATCTTTGAATGTCTATCAGTAAATGAAAGCGATTGCGTTCTTCTAATGATCTCGGGGTAGAAGCTGGAAGCATTTTTGGGCAGCGGTTTTGCATCGAGGCGTGTCTAAGGTGAGACCGGAAAATTGGTGATGATGCTAAATCCACCATTTCGGTACAGAATTAAGGTTTAAGCTGTTTAAGCTAGCGATACTAAGCCCAACTGCAAATTAATACTGCTGGCAAAAGTTCACGTAAAGTTCAATGTTGGTGATCTGTGATGCAGGAATTTGGAACGTCGACCAACAACACAACTGCTCTGGATGTGTAGACTTCTGCGTATTGCGATGCAGAAGAAATGGAGGAAGTGCTATCTCTGCTAGTTATTGTTTTCTATCTGGATCAGAACAGGAGAAGGAAGGATATTAAGGAAAATAATGTTGCAAATGAATGTACTTTTGCTTGTAAATTTGTCTGATAAGAAGCTAGCGTGAGTTTTTCCTTTATTCGCTATCTACAAAAAAATTACCATCATTTGAAGGTAGCATTTCATAATTCCGTATAAGATGGAGAACGTTGCTCAAAAGCTGACCTGCTTTTCTGTTCTTACTCATGGACAGAATTATTTTGTATCCATACTGTCTCTAGGCCTGACATCCAGCTCCTGACATATGGTTTTGCGTGGGTTCAACTGGAGCCATATTGGTTTTTTCTTCACTTGTTGTGAGAATTCTGTAGCCATTTTGGCTCTAGGCTACGTTTGTGAGTGGACCAGCTGTAGCCTAGCCTGCCCTGGATGTGTGATGGTCTCCGGCACGCCTGTCTGATCACATTAGCAAGTGGTGCACTGGTTCAGGAGCGTCCCCTCTCGACCCTTCCGCACAGAAGGAATTGGGGCCACCTTGCCTGGTGCCATGGCAACCTGACAGGAGGTAGGAAAAGGGATGGACCCTTAGGGCTGTTTTCTGTTCATGCATAAAGTGGGAAGGTTTCTACCGTTCAACAAAATGCACCGGGGGGGTGGAAGCAAAAATATAACCACCTCACCAAAAAGAAAAAGATTTTCCCTGCTCTAACACACCAAGCAAGAAAAATAACATGTTTTCCTCCATCATGTTCTTGGAATCCCACTGCACAACACTTTTTTTTGTTTTCTAACACTATCCTTTTTAAGCTCACAAAGAGCTTCAAATGATCTGAGTCAGGTGGCAGGGCAAGAAAACACTCCAGGAACAGCGAGAATGAAAATGGGAGAGATACTATGTGATAAAAGCTTTTAAAAAAACCCCAAAACTCCAAACTCCTTAACTCCAGACATGTACACTCTGAAAAAGGTGATGGTAGTGCAGCCTTTATTCTAAACATGGATTAAAGATACAGCACTCTTAAATCTTAAATTCTAATTGTGTACATTAAATCATTTATAAGTAAGATGTTGGAGATATGACAAAAAATAAATAAAATCACGACACTTTATGACAATACATAATGTATAGGTTTGCTAACAAACTGCCAGAATAACAGTAGTGTCGCATTAATAATAAAATAATATAATAAACAAATATGAGTTCAATGATACTTTTACATAATGTCTACAACCATAATTACCTTTAATTTAAAAGGCAAAAAATACAGTCTAAATAATTGCAAAATTTTTTAAAATCTTATAATAAATAAAAATGTTTTGCTTCCAATCAACGTTTCTAAATGTTATATTAAATAATAATAATTATTATTATAATAATAATTATTATTATTTAAAATAACATTTAGAAACGTTGATTGGAAGCAAAACATTTATAATATTTATATAATTATATTACATATAATATATATTATAATATTATAATAATTATTATTATTATATGGGACATTGGGCTACTGATTGAAAGGTCGTGAGTTCAAATCCCAGCACCACTAAGCTGTCACTGCTGGGCCCTTGAGCAAGGCCCCCAACCCTCGGCTGCTCGGATGTATAAATGAGATGAATGTAAGTCGCTCTGGATAACGACGTCTGCCAAAATGCCTAAATATAAATATAAATATAATAATAATAGTAATTCAAGATAAAAATAAATATCTTAGACGTGTAGTATGGCATAATGTATTACAATATGGATGTAATAATCGTCATACCGCTCAGCCCTATTGCTGTTGAAATACAATAATACATTTACTGGTTCCCTAACCAAGCGACAAATCTGAACTTATCTGAGCATTACCTTCCTGGCATTGTTTTGTGATTAGCTTTCACCGCATGGATTCACAAGCAGCTTCATAGAAATGTATTTCAATTAACCCACAGGGCAAAAGTGGGTCAGTTTTTAAAGCGCAGATTATTATAGCATGTTTCTTGTTCTAACGCACCCATTTTCGGGCCTTGCACCTTATTTTCTAAGAATATGACCGAATTAGACAATCACGCTCTCTATTTAAGATACCGTTTAAACGCCGTAAGATGTTTTACTGGGTTACTTGGGTTGTAGGAATATGCGGTAGTTCTTTTCTTATATATATATATATATATATATTTCCACAGAGCACGGTTTGTAGTCTGCTTTGCTTTGATCGGCATCATTAGTCATGAAATACGTCCAAGATCTTTGTCATTTTGTGTTGTCTGTTCATTAGTGCGTCGATGTATACTAGGTTTACGTCATATAGTATCATACAATGTCGGATTTGGACTCTTTGATGCATCCCGAGTCTAGTTGTGTTCATGTTCAGCATTTGAAAGAGTCGCATATTCAATATGACTGAGTGGAAGTCCTACTGTGATTCAATGATTTCTAAAAAAAAAAAAAAAGACTTCTTTAAAGTGCAATAAAACAATTTTTTTCCGAAACAAATATCTTTAAAATTTGATCCATTTTTTTTCAATAAAAACAATTCAATAGAAAGCACACACTTCCAACCAAGCCTGTCTATACGCTCCAAACCTCCTGAAGTCATGCTCGGATGCAGCGTCGCAGTGTCAGACAGCGTAATGCTGAATGACAGACGTATCCTAATCCCCGTGACCCAGTCCCACATTAACAACAGAGCCCTGAGCTCCGCGCTGCCACGGCTATGTAATTCCTGTACACTACTCTTCCCTTGAATCCCTTCGTATGGGATATTTCAGTAATATCAGGAGCAATACTCAACACTGGCCCTGACACTGTGTTTATATCCTCATTATTACGGCTGCAATATTTAACCAAGCTGCCAGGACTGACTCACAGATCAAAATGATTCACAGCGTGCGCGTGGTTTTCATACCGAGACGGGCGATTTTGTTAAAACACAAGCAAACAAAACAAAATGAGTAAATGAGCGACCGTGGAGAGGGTGAAAAAGCATAATTAGGTAAGAGAGCAGAAGGAAAAAAAACAACAACAACAACAACAACAACACACACACACACAAGAATCCAACAACGAGGTAATAAGACGCAGTAAGGTGACCAACTCCTACAGTGGGTGCAGGATCATAGAACCTGGATTTGGGTGGTTTGGGTGCTCCTGTACCCACTGTAGTCTCAGATTCCTGTTCTTGGCTGACAGGAGTGGAAACCAGTTGTAGCTCATCCACCTCATGGTTTGACAAAGTACTGAGATGCTTTTCTGCTCATCACGGTTGTACAAAGTGGTTAATTATGTTATCGTAGCCTTTCATCCATCCATGCATTTGGGGAATGGATTCGGGGAGCTATCCCAGGGGACTCGGGCGAGAAGGCGCGGAACACCCTGGACAGGGTGCCAACCCACTGCAGCGTACAACTGCACACACATTCACAGACCCATTCACACACTACGGAGAATTTGGAAATGCCAATCAGCCTACAGCACATGTCTTTGGACTGGGGGAGGAAACCGGAGTACCTGGAAACCCCCGCAGCACGGGGAGAACATGCAAACTCCACACACACAGGGCGGAGGTGCGATTTGTTTCAGGGCGGCTGTGGTTCAGGTGGTAGATCAGGTTGTCCACTAATCGCTGGGTCGGTGGTCCGATACCTGGCCCACGTGCCTCCAAATGCCGAAGTGTCCTTGAGCGAGACACTGGACCCCAAGTTGAGAAACAGTGTAAATCGCGTTGTTACCGCTAAGGTTAAAAGGCGCTATATAAGTGCAGATCATTTACCATTACTTTCCGCCCACACATCTGACACCCAGTCGATGATTTTTATTTTTCGCACCGCTCTGTATAATCTTTACAGCTCGCAAGGTATAAAAATCCCAGAAGATCAGCGGCTTCAGCCCATCTCACACCAACGTCGTCACAGAGATCGTATTTTCTGGGTTGATGTGAACCTAAACTAAAGCTCTCAACCTGCATCTGCATTATTTTATGCATCGCTCTGCTGCCACATGATTGGCTGATTTATATATATATATATATATATATATATATATATATATATATATATATATATATATATACACATATATTCCCCCAGACAGTAGAATGTCTAATATTGGTGGCAATTCCCATTTCAGAGCAGGCACATTTCCAGAAATTTTCATCAGACTCCAGTAGGTTCATTTTCCTAATGTTTATTGCATCGTATATGCGGGTCCTATTATCGTTATTGTAAGGCTCTGGGAAATAATCATCAGTACAAGTAGGTCATGACTCTACAGTAAGAGGTCGATGTCAAATGACCTCAGACTCTAATGACCATGCTATGTTTTCAGGATTTGTTAAATGACAAATAGCCAAAAGGGACAAAAAGATACAGATTCTGTGTGTGTGTGTGTGTGTGTGTGTGTGTATTAGTGTGCTCTGCCGGTACCTCAAGGCCTCTGTGTTAAATAACAAAGCTATTGGATAAAAGCGAGGCAGAGAAGCTCTTCCTTGCGTTAAGTGCTGATCAGTGGGGCAGATCCCGGTTAGACCGCTCCTTGGTCAAAATTTCCGCACTCAGTCCAGTGAGCAGATAAAGTACTCTGTGAGGCTCGGAGTGTAATTTAAAAGAGATTATCGAGCCAGATGTTTACGAAACCAGAGCAATATAAAGGTTTGTTCTAAACCAAGTGGCTTCTTATTGTAATTTCAACCGTATACAGCTGGTACAGTACGCAGAGAAACGGACCAGCGTTCATCCAGGACCACGGTGCTACATAAAGCAACACGCTAACGACATGTGACGACACAGAACTAAAAAAAAGACCTATACATTCTACATAAAGTGGACGACGGTACCGAAAACAGGACAATACAGTCGGCGCAGTAAGTGACAGTGTAGCACCGACCAGTACACATTACACAGTCCTAGTTTCATCATACCGTCAATGACAATAACCCCGTTACGTGGAATGACCGTGCTTGTTTTTCTCTCAAATACAATTTGAAATCTTTTGGAAATTTTTTTTTTTAGGTTTTGATTTTAAAAGAGCTTCGCCCCGCGGAAGAGATCACAACAGTACAACTTATTATACACGGCCCAATTTATCCAGAACACGGACCATGTTATTTTATATTTATCTTTGACTTAATCGTTTAGAAATACGCTAAAATTGTCTAAAACTCCAAAAAGAAAACTAATAAAAAATTTAAAAAAAAAGGTCATGCTAAAAATTTTTTAATGCTAGTCTGGCTAGCATTTTTTTTAAATAAATGATGTTGATATATATCTCATGCTAATAATCCCCCCCCCAAACAAACAAACAAACAAACAAACAAATAAATAAACAAGCAAAACTCGAGCGTGTCTACTAAATTTTTTTTTTTTTAAATACAGATTATTCCTTCTGTAAAGCTGTGATTTCTTTCTCCATCTTGACTAACAGGATGTTTCAGGATCAGGTGCAATTTCTCGTAAAAGTCATGTGATATCACACACACACACACACACACACACACACACACAAACTCATGTCCAGGTTTTACTGTGTACATTTTCCACTTATAATATAGATAAAATGATGAATACTTAATTTCTCTTCACTACTCTGAGTACATTTTAGCAGTGCAAATACATTCCTTGTGTTTTATGAACCGTACGAAGTGTAATACAAATGAACAGATCGTATGTCTAAATATCATACAGTACATCCAGTATGCTACCCAAGCCCGTGACTGATAGCTAGCTCTCTGTCGCTGAGCTGTTGAATACTGGGATGTTACTGCCTGATAATCCGTTTTTACCCCATGGTAATGGTCTGTTATGGTTTATGATATTAACCTTTTAAAATGGCGGCATGTGTAATTATCTGGTTAGCATTTAGCAATCTGTCCAAGCTCATGAACCATAGAAGTCTACTGTCCTGTTGTCGCTCTATGTATTGGATAGAAACTAGGGGTGTAGAGCAGTGCAACAAAGCTCTATTTGTATTTGTGCAGAGCTCCAAATATCTGTATCAGTATTCGAATATATGCTGAATTCGACTTAATTCAAAAATGGGAAGCCTGTCCCATCATTTTCGCCCTCAGAGTATTAAAACTACAAAGTGTTTACTTCTGTGAGCAGCCATGTTGATTCGATGCCACTTGCCGAGTGGAGAAGTTGAGGGAGCGTTTTCTTTGGTTTTTTTCCTGGTTGGCGGTCAGGAACGAACAGGTTACGACCTGTAACTGAACGCAGCATTCAACCGACACAGGAAGGGTTTGGGTTTTCTTTCTTTTAATCATCATTATGTGTATGTATTAAATATTAGCCCTGCCAGCATGGCGTGTAAATCCTGTCTCTGAACGTTCCTCAACCTCAGCTATACGACTCAAGTCCATAATGCACACGCCTGAATCCCACTCATGTAATTAGTATTCAATTCAATTCCATTCCATTTGGTCCGTATAGCACTTTTAACAACGGACATTGTCTCAAAGTAGCTTTACAGAAATATATATACACAGGATAGAGATTTTAAGTGTGCGAGTTTATCCCTATTGAGCGAACCAGTGGCAAACCTTGAGAGGAACCAGACTCAGAAGGGAACCCGTCCTCATCTGGGTCACGACGGATAGTGTGAAAGTAAAAGAAAGGTCATTATGGTTTTAACATGAAGTCTATCTGCTGAACTAGTCCACTGTTCACTATCGTTCAGTATTGGTATTTGTACCTGCCTAACAAATTTAGTTGGCGATATTTCCCAAAATATAAACAAACTCATATACACCACTCTGACCTGGAAGTTATGAATGAAGCACGGTGTAGGTTTCTCCCACAAACCCACCACTCGTGCCCCGCATCCAAATAAAAACCTCCCACTCGCTGAACTGTTCTCGTTAGATCTTGAAGGATCTCAATCCCGATGCCAAGGTTAAGACTCTAGTCGTAACCTTCCCGGTCAGACCCCTATCCGGTGAAACGTTGCGGCAAGATTTCTTCCAAGAACCTGAAAGAAATCTGTATTTGTATCTCTTTCATTCCATTACATCCCTCATAGAAACCCATTCCTAAATAGAAAACGTACTGATAATAACGTGTACTGAATTATACGCAATACAAACACGTTGCTGTTGCTCTGTATAATAAATTCGATTAAGAGTTTCATGCTGAACAACAACCCTGGACAACCTCCTGCTCTCGTTCTGCTCTGAATCACTGGGGAAGAGTGTGTTTACGTGTGCTTACGACGCCACCGCGATCCGATTTCTGTACTCACCGGATTAACCCCGTGAAGCCTCGGCTTATTATTCGGTTATTCGTATCGAAGCGTATTATTCAGTGACGACGATGAATCGTTCAGTAGCTTTAACGAAACTAACAGGAAGAGACCGAACCCACTGACAGCTCCCGGGAGTTTAAAGGGTTAAACCGGTAATAAAAATCGCACGCTACGGTATTTTCGATCAGACCGAAGCTGTTATTGGGATTTCTAGAGATCCGATCCTGGATTCCAGCCCAATAATTGAGTTATTTAGTGCACGTACAACGTTAATCTGATATCTGTTGCTATTTTTACATCTGTTGTAGTGCACAAACATAACAAGCCTCCAGACGCAGTGAAAAGCAACAGAGCAGAGATTCTTTTTCCTGAGGCAAAACCCCAGATAAACTCGCTATTTTCTGATCCGGTGAATTTGAGAAAGAAAAAAGAAAGAAAGAAAGAAAAAAGGTGGCTTTAATTTAGAAGTTTTCCGTCACACGCTCGAGGGTTTATTACTTGCGAAGCGACGGTAGAGCTGTGTAATAAGTATGCCGTTTATTTATTAGAACGGCTGTATCGTTCTCCCTCACACTCCTTTGCGAGAATGAATTCAGACCGGACCTCATGACGTATAGATTCTTTTCAGACGGTGCTTCAGATCGAATGTTAGAACTGGTACAATTAATACGTTACAATTGTTTTACTATAGCTAAGTCAAGTTAAACATTTTCCCATTAAAGACACCGACAGAATGATCTTCATTTTGAATTCCTACTGCCCCCTGGTGATGTCACAGCTGGGCTTCACATCTGACCAATCAGCAGCTTAGTTTTAAACACACACGCTCACACGCGCACACACATACACACATTCACTTCCCTTCATCTGTTTCTCCTTTTCCTTTCTTTTTTCCTGCTTATTTTACATTTCATTTTTTTTCCCTTTCTTCCTATATTTCTTCCTCATTCTCTCTCTCTCTCTCTCTCTCTCTCTCTCATTCTTTTGGCCACACCCTTCCATTCTTTCTTTTTATTAGCTTTTTATTAGATTTCACATTTTGTATTTTTCTCTTCATCTCTTTCTTTCTGTATTTCTTCCTCGTTGTCATTTTTCTCTCCCTTTTTCTGTTTTCTCACTTTATCTCTTCACCCTTTCTTTCTTTCTTTCATTCATTTCATTTGCTTATTTCATGTCACCTTTCATTTCTTTTTCCTTTCCTTCTTTCTTTTCTCATCCGCCTATTTCTTCCTCGTTGTAGTTTTTCTTCTCTCTCGCTCCATTATCTCTTTCTGCTTTTCTAACATTCTTTCTCTTTGCCCCACCCTTAACTTCTTTCTTTGTTTCTTTCCTTCTTTATCTATCTATTTCGTTTTATTTGCGTATTTCAGTTGAATGTTTTCTCCTTTTTATTTTTCTCTTCGCCTCGTTTGTCCTGTATTTCTTCCTCGTGGTGCTTTTTCTCTCCATCCCTTTGTCGTTCTCACTTTATCTCTTTCTCGTCACCCTTTGGTTCTTTCTTTCTTTCTCGTCCTCCCTCTTTCTTCACCTTTTCTGCCTTTCGTCTCTTCGTCATCTCTTTCTCTTTACCCCACCCTTTCCTTCTTTGTTTCGTTCATTCTTTCTTTTCCCATCTACCTAGTTATGTCACATGATCTATTGCCTCCATTGTCCTTTTTTTTCTCTCTCGTTCTCCATCGGTATGCCTCTTTTTCTGCTTTTCCCCCCGCACAACCTCTTTCTCGTCACCCTCTCTCTTTTTCCTTCAACTTTTTTCCTTCGTTAATTCCATCTTTCTTTCCGTATCATGTCACTCCATCCTCTGTGTGAATTCAGTTCATTATTCAGTGTTTCACTGCTGCAAATTAACAGCGAAAAAAGTACACGCACGACCCTGTAAATGAAAAGTAAACCCGACAGCCGTGAGTCACAGAACTTCTTCTTGCTATTTCACAGCTGTGGTGTAAAACCTGATGATGATTATGGTGGCGTGTCTGGGTAATATGTAGCGCAGGGCTGCTCTCTGCTTTCTGAACGCACTCTTTCTCATCTGCTATGCTTCGACATGGCCTCTCATATTTGCAAATGCATTGGAGGTGATGAAAAATGTATGCGCAACTCATTAATAATTGAGTCAGGTCTACACTCGGGTCTTTCATTTTCAGCCCCGACTTCTTCTTTCGGTGGCACATGAACGAGGAGGATGGAGCAGCTGTTAATTGGTGCCGAGAGCTAAATCTGGAGTGTCACAATCTGTCAACATCTCGCCAACATCCTCCACACCCCTGACCCACCCTTTCTCACACGTTCGCGCGGTCACACCATGATTGACAAGCGTTCTCCTTTTCCCTTCTGCGCTGAAGGATGCATCGCTTCTCCTGAATATGACACACGGTTCAAGAATCTGCGATTCCTTTCCATAGCAACACCGCCGAAGCTGCCTTTATCCGGACTTGACCTTTTCAGGTAGCCGCACTTTCGAGTCCGAACCTTCGAGACCGACATCCTTTCTCTCTGATTTCTTCCAAAGCTGAGAAACACGGACACACGATCTCACTCTCTCGCATCTTTTCTCGTCCAGCTGAAGTGAACCAATGAGATTTCGCTTAATTCGATTCCAAACTGAGACTGAACGCATGCCGGAGGTGATTATGAGGCAGAAAAGCTGTGGGCAATGTTCTCCTGATCTGATAGCCATCTGATACACGTCACGTCAGCCTCTGCAGCTGTGTTTTGGAGTGAGCGTGATGCTTTGAATTGCTGCCGACAAAAAATGATTTTATTTAAATCCAGCCCTAGCATTTAAAAAAAAAAGGTTCTTTCCACGTATTTCTAAGAGCTTTAAACTATAAATATTTCGAGTACACATGGTATTTTGTTAAAAATGAAAAAAATATATACGTTACAACCGAAAAACAGCTGGACAGTAAGAAGTCTATGAGCAAAAAAAAAACAAAAAATACCAGTTTAAACAGCTGCTTCTCACCCACAGGAGACTAACCTGAAGAGCTGGAAATGTATCCTAACTCTAGACAGTATAGACAGTCTATCTGAATGAGTTAAAAAAAAAAAAAAGAGTTTTAGCACCGTCTGCTACTCCACAAGTCGGTCCTGATAAACACCGAGATGGACGGAAACGAATCTATGTCTTCCTTTATCTCTATTCCTCACTCGGATTTTCTCTCCCTTCCTACTTCTTCCCTCTTCTCCACTCTGAGCCCCGTGGAAGTAGAGAACAATTTCCGATCGGACCGATAGAATACGAGCGCGAAAAGAAGAAACACAGATACGGAAAGAGAGATAAGGCAACATGGTGGAGGAGAGAAGTCAGAGAGATATGGGAGATGGAAGTAAAACGCTTGTCTCAGGGGAGACGAGTCTTGTTCAAGGACACAACCGGAGCTCTTTCATGATTCTAGAGATATAAAAGCGGCCGCTCTCTCTCTCTCTCTCTCTCTCTCTTTTTTTTTTGCTCTCGCTCGCTCTCCCTCTCTCTCCGCCCACAGCATCACTTGAATCGAACGGCAGACTCTCTGAAGTTCATTTAGCCCATCCTCTCCAATCGAGCCTCTCCGTAATGAAGCTCTTCAGCGTATTACTGCGAGTACTGACAACATCCTCCACGCCACTCAACCCGAGCGTGAAGCAGCCGGACGTCTAAGTAACTCACTCGAGGCAGGTCATTTCACACTGAATCATCACGGACGTTACGCAAGGCTCTAACAGTATTAGCAAGCCGATATTGGCCTGTGCCCTTCAAAAACACGTCCGGCGGCGGACTCATGTCGTTTAAAAGAGTGAGCCACGTCTATCTCTACGTGGCTCTGCATGGAGTTTCAAAAGAGGCCTGATTCACGTTTCACTACTTGAGTACGAGGAAAAAAGCGGAGTACAGGTCTGACGCCAGGAATGATATTTTTAACAATGTGACATCACAACTAGAGTCATTACCGTGCCGCGGCTTCACGTTTAGTCGCGGTGTACGATCGGACAGTTACGTCACCGCTCGCTGACTCTTTCAAAACACCAATTGAAATTCACTGTCTTTCACGGCCTACACAAGTTCCTATCCGTTTTGTGTCTGGATGCAAAAATGTAGGCTGGATTTCACAACCTCGTCCCTCTGGACTCGCCCTAAAATCGCACGACGGCAGCCTCTGTATCTCTGCACGTGGGGTTCGAGTGCACGGAAAACCCTTTTGCTGTGTAACTCTCTACTGCTGTAAACACCTCTGGTGCCACGCCTAGCACGTTCATAACGTTATAACAAACAACGACTGTCAAAGGCGTAGAAAAAAACATGGCGTCGCTGACAGAACTAATCGAAACAATGGTCTATTTTTAACTAAGCAGCACTGACGGGATAAATACTCAGTCCGTACAGGATTTCGCAGAGCGTCGTCGTGACTGTCGCGGCCGAAAACGCTCGAGTTTTCCGTGTTGTTTTTCCGGAAAACGACTCGAATTGGCGAGAATTGTTTCTGCGCGGTCTTTCACGGTGATGTTTGCTGATAAATGAGACCCATTTAGCTGTACTCGTGTTCGACGCACGTGAATCGAAGAGGGATTTGGTTGAATGCGCGTTGTGACGACGTCACAGGACGCGTCTTGGCCCAAACCTGTAGAAAACCTGTGGTAATTTTGAAAGATCGCAAGCTCATCCTTGGATTCGGACCTCCGAGGAAACACACACACACACATTGTTTTGGCTTATACATCTGGTCCATACAGACATGCACCAGTTTTGGTGCTTGGGCCCGTTTTTTCCTAGTGATGTAATATCTCCACATAGTTTCTCCTACCACTGTTATATGGATGACACTCAAATCATCCTCTCCAGGTTGATACATGATGACACGGTATCATCACATCCGCCAGACATCTCATTACCGCTGGCAGCTTGTCACCTAAATCCAAAAACGCAGAAAGACTGAGCAGCTTTAGCTTGCTGAACATGCATGACCACACCTTGATCTCCATTCTGTTCCCATTGAGAACTCACTGATTAGATCAGATCTTCTGGAAGGTGCTTGATGGTCAGTTATTGTTCTATGAACACGTCGCAAAACAATGTCTTGTAGTTTGCTCCTGTACAACATCAGGAGGATTCTACCATTTTCCTCCAAGGAGGCACGTCACATGATGGATGAGTCGGTCATCATCTCGAGACTCGACTGCTGCTTTAAGTCTGAATAATGCACGAAGTCACGCCACTGCTGAGTTCCCGGAGTTCCACTGGCTTCCTGTAGCTGTCCACGTTCGTCTTAAAACACCGTCGTTTATCTACGAAGATAAAAATGCACCAGCCTCATCGTACCTAATGGTAACGGTCAACTTCTGTTCGAGACACGAGTATAGCTTGGCTTGACTGAACCTTCTTCAAGCCACAAGGAAGACTTCTCGTGGCTCACAGGTGGTGAAACGATCTTCCTCTGGCTGAGTGAAATTTTTGAGGCTTGCTTAATTAAATTTGACGTATTTTCTTATAAGCAGCGCCTTCGCTTGTTGGTATCTTTACACTAGGGCTGCTCAGCCTGCTGGGTGAACAAATCATAAACTCATTATCTCAACTCAAATGTACTTGCCCAGTCCTGTGTGACGGCTGAATGGAAATCTTAATATCCATGCAAAGAACCGGTAGCTAACATAAAACCTGTGCTTTCCTCATTTGGGACAGGTCTTCTATCATTTATGCACGCTAATCAATTAATCCCCCTGGTGAAAAGCATTTTATCGCGAGTCAGATCGCTCCATGGCCGATGCGTGTAGCGCAGCAGGTGGTGGGATTCAGAACGCGAAGCGGTACAACGTCGAGGCGCGTCACACCACAGTGAGCTACATACTAAATGAAGGTGTTTTGTTTTGTTTTTTTCTCTTCCTGGTTGTTGATCCTTCTTATCTGCCAGGCAACAAATATAAACCATCCCAGGTGCCCAAGCTACTGATTTGCCTAAGAATTGTTTGTGTGAGTTGCTCCGAATATGAGGGCCTGCTGAATGGCGTTAACATAAATGTAAGTCTAACAACGTTCAATGAATCATCGGAATGATTCTCACCGCGGGGAAATAACAGAGACTTTTCTCCTAATCGTATAGCTGTGGTGTAATGAACTGCCAAGCTAGCATTCTATAAGCGCAGCAAAAGCAATCAACACCACCACTACACGACCAGGATGAAAAGGTACCAAACTAATACCGTTCCTTATTGATAGGGTCATACTGGCTTAGTGCACGTTAGCACGTTTTGCCTCACACCTCCTGGGTTGGGGGTTCAAATCCCGCCTCCACCCGGTGTGCACGAAGCTCGCATTGTCTCGCCGTGCTTCGGGGGTTTCCTCCGGGTACTCTGGTTTCCTCCGCCAGTCCAAAGACGTGCATTGTAGGCCGAATAGCATTTCCAGATTGTCCGTGTATTGTGATTGGCACCCCGTCCAGGGTGTCCTCCGCCTTGTTCCCTGGGACAGGCTCCATGCTGCCCCAAGCCGCAAGCGGTATGGAAAATGATTGGACGGAAAGTGATCCCTTTAATTAGCTTTGAAAGTGTAGTAGTCCTTAATGTCCAATGATATATGTTCTAATAAAAATACAAAACATTTTGCCTTCATGGTACCATGTCAGCAACAACGTCACGTCCAGTTTGGTACCTTTATTTCCGACTGTGTATTTCCAGTACGTCACCGCTCAGGCTATACGTGTAGGTGTAGTATTGTCTTGAAATATGCATCAGCCAGATTTTTTTTTCAGCCAGCCAGACCTTTGCCAAACCCAAGTCTTACAACATTCAAGTGTGTACCCTCCTGCATTTGTAGCGTGTCTGTGTATGTGCGTGCGTACGTGTGTGTGTGTGTGTGTGTAAATCTGATTATTACTGACTGACTCTCCTCGGTGCAGTTTCTCGCTCACTCGGATTCCAACCACATTAAGTCTCGCAGTAATCCACCCTCATATTTATCATCTCTGCTGTAGCACCGTGGCCTGATTTCATTCACTGCAGGTTTGAGGTGTGCATGTATTTGTCAGGAACACAGACTACAAGCACACAAACATCTGAAAGCAGCATTTCAGTGTTGGAGTGACATGACAGGAGGAAGCCACAGGAGAATTTAAAAGAAATATGAAAATGCACCCCACACACACACACACACATACACACGCACACAGTGAATACTAATAATGGGTTGCGTGTATATTCGAGGCTGTCAAATTCCTTTAAAAATTGCACCTGAGTTCTGATTACTTAAAAATATAGCCTAGTGCATGCACGTATTTAAATATTAATAATCCTATTATCATTTTATACCGGAAGACGTTAGCAGGACTGCTACAAAAGAAGGTGAAAGGTGTGGAAGGTGAAAATTGGGTCGCTTTCTTAAGCAAAGAGAAATCCTGATTTATTGTATACACTCACTGACATAGAGTGTGAGATAACGGTGTTGTGGAATCTAGAGTGCAATTTATACCAGTGTTTGAGATTTATCCACCTGTGGTCGGAAGTCTAAGGGGGCTTTCACAGTGGGAGTTTAGTCCGCAACAGATCGCGAAGGCTGTCACGCGGGCCGAGACGCGTACTGCGGTACCGAACCCGAGACTACCTGTAGAGCAGGAGGTGGTCCGAGTTCGGTTGCGCTGGAACTGTTCCGGGAGCAATCGCACTCGGATTCGGACCGCGTCCAAGAGCGAATCCGGCTGTGATATCTAGATGGGCGGGGCATTCTCTCTCTCTCTCTCTCTCTCTCTCCCTCGTCAATCACAGTGACATGAACCAATCGTGAGCGTCTGTGCGCTCGTGCATCTAGAATAGAGTGGATAGCGCTGACCTCGGGATGTGCCACGTCGCCCTGTGACGCTGCACGAGCAGCAGCTTCGAAAAAAGATGCGCTTTTTCTGACTTCACATGTTTCCGAGGAAGCACACGTTAGCCTTCACCCTCCCCCGCTGGTACCTGTTGTGTAACAGTTTAGACCAAGCTGTTACACGACGCTAGGCAGCGTTAGCTAATCAAATTTCTCCATGCAAGTCAGCTTGCTCGCTTTGCTATTTAACTGAGCCTAAAAATAAGTAAAAATTCATGATGACACTGATAAAGTGTGTGTGACGTGTGTCATCTTTGTCATGAACGGGCCCTCACGGGTTCTCCCGCGATCCGTCGGTCGATTTAGCGTTAGCGTTGGCGTTAGCGTTTCTCTCTCTGCTGCTGTTGGACCTGCAGTTCTGTTCGACGCTCAGCCCAAAAAGCATTTTGCATGCAAGTTGAGATTTTTAAGCACTTTCCAAGTCAAACAGCTAGATCCAATTAATGATAAATGGTGCAAATGAAGCATTTAATGGTTTAAGACAAAAAGGGAACACTGCTAATGGGTTGTAAATTCTGGCATAAACATGCTGTACAAGCCTGCAGGGTGAGTCACAGAAGGCTGACTGAACTACAGTTTAATTCCTTTTAAAACAGCTGTATATTTAAGAGCCAGGGAGTGTGTAAGAGGATAGGGGTGAGGGATTCACCACACTGCCATTCACATTACCAGTACCATTTAAAAAAAAAGAATCAGAATTTCATAATAATTTGTGCCATTGATGTCCTCTGTGTACTACCTTGCCTCAGTCGTGTAGCTAGAAATTAGTACCGATGATGTGTGCGTGGATTTTAGCTGGACGGCGGACGACAGGCATTACATAACAAGCAGCCTTCAATCAGTTCCCACCTTCTTCTCGTCTCCCCCCACGCCCCACACCGATCTGCAGGGCTGAACAAAACAATCACAATTTAAAAACAATCGCATTAAGAACAGTACAATTCGACTGAAGGACGGCTTCAACTCTGCAGCATTTGCATAAATCAGAGCAGCCTTATTCCTCCTTATTCTCCGGGACCATATATATGTTGTACCACATGACCTGGCGAGTCTACAAAAAAAAAAACCCAAAACAACAACAATACCTTGAGCGTTCCTCGAACGTTTATTTACTATCTAACATATAAAGCTTAGATCCCAGATATAAAAGCTGTGTAATATTAATCTCTGTGAACAATCACAGTCTTGACATTTATAGCATGTGCACTTGGAGCGGACTGATCTTATTTTTATTTGTATTCTTATTTTTCTATTCCTATTATATATATATTTGTAGACATTTTTCTATTCTATTCCTATTTGATGTGTATTTTCCTATCTCTTGTGTGTGATTGAGCTGCTGTAACGACGGAATTTCCCCAGTGTGGGATCAATAAAGTTTACCCTACCTTAACTTATCTTAACTTATCTTGTTTTATCTTATATCTTATCTGGCTGGGAGGATAATTACATAGTCAGAGGTGCAATAACTCAAAGCTGGAATCTAACAGTATCAAAGTGCAAACACTATTCCTTTCTTTTCCATTATTAAATCAGGAGATGGCACGTGAAATCTCATTCCTCCTATTCAGGAAGGGTGTAGGTTGATGTCCTTTAATCGGTTTTCATTATCAAATCAAGCTATATTGAGGTTAAAAAACGAAACAAAAACGTTAGCGAAAGAGTCTCGACAAGACACTAGAAATTCACTCCGATTACACACACCCAGCCTCTTCACAAAGGTCACATTGAATCCCATCCGTTTGCTGTAGCTCTCACGAGCCAGAACGGATAGGTCTGATCGCTCAGAGGCCCACGTTACTGACGTACACGCTGGGTTTCAGTGCTTCTGTTCAGCGCAGGAGAAATAAATAGCCTTTTGGTCGATTCTGCCAGGACGCCGTGCTGTGTTTCGTGAAATCTCGACACGTGGTGATCTGTGACAGCTCATAAACATGATGGTAATTCGTCCGAAATATGAAATATCCATAGGAATATTATTCGTCGGCACGCAAACGACGTTAGACGCGCGGTCCTGGCGCGTGCGTATTTCTTTTATTGAAAGATATGGGAATCTTACACCAGCGATCGATTACAAAAAGGGATCTCCAGCCGAGCTAGAGCGCTCTGCGGATATTAAACTATGAGCCGAGCAGTGTCAGTGTTACACCTGTCCACGACACGATGACAGCTGTTACCTCATCTATACCCACCTATCGGGGAAAATATGGACGCGAGTTATGACCCTGATTTATTTGGTAAGCATAAAGTAAAATAATAAAAGCAGAGAGTGCATAGAGATCCTCATTAGAACCATTTACACAGTTTCTCAATTGATCGGTGTTCTCATTGGATCAACGCGACTCACGTTATAACCTTCAACATTCTTTTTAAAGACATCATGCATGCCTGAAGACTCTTTAAGGAATGAAACATGGTTCTTCTGTGTCTTGCTTAAACTTTTTTTTTTTGGTTTTTGCAGCCAGGGATAACTTTAATGTCAGATCAATTCCACAGATCCCCTCTCAGCTCCGATCCCGATTCCTTTCATAAACGTTATTTTTTTTTTAAAAACGAGTACAGTGATATTTAGGCTATTTATCGTAAGCCGGAGAGCTTTTTTATTCCTGAACGTTCGACCGAATGAACACATTTTAGTCTATTAAAACTGGAAACGTACAGACAGTACAACATTTATAGACCTGTTCAGAAGAATATCGAGGTTTGGATTAACAAACAGGATCATAACTACCTATAACCATAAATAAATACACTCTCACTCTTTATTCCATACGGGGGCGATACCGTCTAGTGTACACCTTTTTTTTTTTTTTTTTAACATTTAATGTCTATCTATTACATGGACATTATAGTGTAACATGATTTAAGGCTACTTAAATAATTGGACCTTAAGGACCACTTCTTGTAATTAGCTTTAGGATTAATGTTTTAAATGTAAACTACATGCACATTTCCAGGTAAAAGATACACACACACACACACACACACACACACACACACACACACTAAAGTGTGATAGTACCACAGAGAAAGGTACCGGTTAGTACTCTACTCTTCTGAATGTTTCTGAGTGTATATAATAGATAACTTGATCATGAGAATGAGAATGCTGCTTTGTGATTTCCGCCGCTGTGACTAAATAATGATGTTATTTTATTTTTTAAATCACGGACACTACTTTGAGAACTACTATAGCTGATTCCACCTTTCATTTTAAGAGTGTAAGTGCTGTTATGAAAAGAACCTGCTATTGCAGAATGTTATTCTCGAATTAAAAGTAGCTAAAGATACGATACGATGCGATAAACTTCTGTTAATCTGTCTGAGGGGAAGTCTTGACAGTAAGAATATAAGCTCAGTGTCAATCAAATATATAAATCTAAACAGTATTGCTATCTTGATTAACCAGAATCATCTTGGCAGTAATAAACTGATCCTGCTGCAATGTGAGCAACTGTTTCCATCGCAACGTTCCCCTAAACCAAACAATCCTCTGATGGGACCTCAAGAGCTCAAGAGGCTCCTTTATTTATTTATTTATTTATTTATTTATTTATTTTTACGTGAAGTGGGTCAGATGGTAAAACCTAGACTAGCCGATTTATTAAATAAATCTACAATTCAATCTTAAAATGTGTGTTGTTTGCTTTGGTTATTCGCATGTAAGTTATGTTTAGATGCATATTATTGTTAGGATTATTTATTTATTTATTTATTTATTTTAACTGTCCAGTGGTGCTGATGCTGAGAACTCAAAACTGCGCGCGACAAGATCCGACTATACCCACTGAATCTATGTATAGATATCTTTATAGGTTATAGGATGCAAATCTAAGACATTGCTTAGGTCGTAACTTTCAGTGTGTGTGTGTGTGTGTGTGTGTGTGTGTGATTGCGTATATGGAAATGAGCAGAGATAATAAAAGTGCCGCCCTTACCTCCAGCCGACGCCGGATGGCTCCAGTACGAGCGCGAGCGACCGAGCGCGAGCGCGGTGTGCTTCTCTCTCCAACAGAGTCCGTGCGTTCAAGGAAACGCTCGTGCGGCGTTTGTTTGTTTGTTGATTGATTGATTTCTTTATTTATACCGTCTCTACTTTTCCGTTTCTCTTTTAAATCTCTCTCACCCCGAGCACCACAATACGAGCACAAGCACGAGCAACGTGAAATCTCCGGCTCTTCTCTGTGCGCCTTCTCCCTTCAGCTGTATTTGAAGCGCCCTACGCGCCTCTAAAGCCCCGCCCCCTCTCGCCATTTAGCGGTACTCATTAACCAATCACCTCCCTGGACTGGTTTCCCTCCTCCAATCACATTTCAGGAAGCGGGCATGGTCTTATCTCGGAGCGATGATGTAATGGTCCTGATCTCAGGTCGGGTGCTCCTGCGGCAAAAACACACACACACACACACACACACACACACACACAGATTCCCTCATCAGTAGGTCATACACCAGCAATAACCCTCTCTGAGGAATTTTATTACTATGATTCCTAAAAGATAAAAATGACATCAGGACTGATGGGAAAACTACACATTAGCATCTCTGCCCAAACATATGGTCATGATCACAGTGTTTGAGAAGCAGTATAGCCTATTACACTCTCAGAAATAAAAGCTACCAAACTGTGTTGCCACGTTCGCCTCACACCTCCAGGGTCGGGGGTTCATGTCCCGCCGTGGCCCTGTGTGTGTGGAGTTTGCATGTTCTCCCCGTGCTGCGTGGGTTTCCTCCGGGTACTCCGGTTTCCTCCCCCAGTCCAAGGTAGGCTGATTGGCATGTCTAAAGTGTCCGTAGTGTATGAATGGGTGTGTGAGTGTGTATGTGAATGTGCCCTGCGATGGACTGGCACCCTGTCCAGGGTGTACCCCGCCTTGTGCCCGATGCTCCCTGGGATAGATTCCAGGTTCCCCTGTGACCCTGAAAAGGAGTAAGCGGTAGAAGATGGATGGATGGATGGATTTTTTTTTTTTTTGATGAACCTTAAAAGCTTTACTCTAAATATTAAGTAAAGATACACCACATGCACCTTCCCAGGCAAATGATAGCCTACACACTAAAGAGCCTAAGAGTACTGTGTAGAATTTGACCAAAGAGATAGGAATGAGGTTTCACTTTCTCACAGGTTCAGTCCCAAATGTTTCCTTAAGCTCTATAGAAGTGCACTGGACGAATAATGTTTCCTACAGACTGTGTAGAAGAGTACGAGGTAGTGATTTTTCTTAATGAGCTAATTAATCTTCTCGGTTCTGGTTTTTACTTTTATCCTTTTTGTTTGAAAAACTTTTCAGATTTGTCGATAGATACAGAAATGAAGTGCTTTTCCTTGTCACTGGGGTGTACATACTGTACATTTAGTATGAACTGTACCTTCACCTGGAAATGTGAATATAGTGTACCTTTAAAATTATTGAAGATACATACAGGACCACTGATGTACCTTTAAAGCTTCGCTCTAAAAGATGATTAAAGAAACACAACATGCACCTGCCTAGGTAACAGATACACCTGGCCTCAATACATCATTACATCCCCCTGTTGTTGATTATTTTCCATAACAGCGCACACCACCAAGTGTTTTACTGCTTACTTAATCCCTACCATTAGCCAAACTCGGGTCATTTAATTCCTTTCAGGAAATTAAAAAAAAAAAAAAAATCAATATTACTATCAATATAACATTAGGATATGTTGGGATTATTACCCAGATAAATAAAAATGTTCCATTGTGCCAGACAAGGTGTATATTTGTCCACCCTTGTAGGGCATGTAGTACAAAGCTGGATTAATGGGTTAGTGAAGTGATTAACTCAGCTTATAAGGATCATGATGATCTGTTCTTCAGTGTTTAACAATATTACATTTGCTCGAAATGAATAATTATATTCCCCATATACATCTTGTTAAATTTAGATTCTCACATTTATCCAGGGAACGAAATAAATCAGTTGTCTTCATTTGTCAAAGACCGGAGACACAGCATTTTGTCACCGTAACTCCATGAAGTCCTTTAAAAGCTTATCTTTTAAACCAGAACTTCTCGGCTCGAGTCCTGGAGACCCCAGTGGCCCTGCGGAGTCGGAACATTTCCCTACCGCAAACACACCTGATCCCACTGATCCGCTAATGATCAAGCCCATAATGAGATGAATCAGATGTGAGTCAGCTGTTGGAGAAGGGAAAACTTCAAACTGTGCAGACCAGCGGGTGAGAGTCTCTGCCTTTAATTATCTCAGCATTTTAGGGGGAAAAAAGAATAAAGCAGCAATTAAAGTGTGAAGCAAAACAAAAAGAAGCTCAAATCTAATTCCACCGTTCTCTAGCAGGATGTTCTGTGTACCAGTGGTGAAGGAGGTGAGGGTCTGTGTGTCCATGCCATAAACTGCAACGCTCTAGTGACGTCTGTTCACGAATCCCAGCCTACTGAAAACATAAGCCCATATATGAAGATTAGAGGAGCTCTGAGTGTGTGTTTAATACCGAAAAGGAGAACGTGTGCATGTCTCTGAGTCCAGCAGGAAGTCACTATCATAAAGGTTTTCATCAGATCAGCATTGTTAAGTAAGGTGCTGCTGAATTCTCGGCTCAGTTTGGTCAGAACGTGTTGATTCATTTTATTCAAATGTCATTCAAATGTCATGCGCTCGTTCTAATATATTATCGTTTCTATAGTAACAGCTTGGGGACACGAAGGCTTATGGGTTTGTACATTTGACTTGTACTTCCTGGCTTGGGGGTTCGGATCCCGGCTCCGCCGTGTGTGCGTAGAGTTTGCATGTAGGTTTCCTCCGGGTAGTCCGGTTTCCTCCCCAAGTTCAAAGACATGCGTCATAGGCTGACCGGCATTACCAAATTGTCCGTGTTGTGTGAATGTGTGTGTGAGCGTGTGTGCAATTAGTTGACACCCTACCCAGGGTGTCTCCGCCTTGTGTCCTGAGTTCCCTGGGATAGGCTCCAGGCTCCTGCAAGGATAAGCTATACAGAAAATGGATGGATGGATGCATACTAACAGCTCATTCGCAGAGACCTGTGTGGTACTTAACAAAGAATACCAAATAATCTTTGACACGGTGACGTTTTTTTTTAAAGTCGTTCTTTATTTAACATTTAAGGAAGGAGTCTCCAGTGTGAGTGCTTTGTAACAGTCAAAGGTAAAGCGGTAGCGTTACGTTTTCCACCAGTCTTCCGAACGGCACGGTTTCTATGTAATTTCTAAATGTAAATATAAAAGGATAAAAAGTCTGGACTCTTTAAATTGCTGTCGTATAAATGGAATAAAACACTGCAGGGCATGCTGTTATCGGAAAACAATCAGCTTCAGGGTGATGATAGATTCTCTACTTTGCATCAGGCTGCATCACACCACTTCGTCATCGATGTTTTTTTTTTTTTTTTTTAAATAACAGCACGTCCCCAAATATTTTATTCCTTAAAGTTATATTTCTGAGACAGACATACTGTAGAAGCAGCGCCACAAAACGAAACCTCAACCACCACGTTGGGTTTGTCTGTTATCTGTTAAAAGCCCCGCCCTTCTCTTCCGTTGTGCACGATGCGACAGTTTCTGCTTTATTCATTCGCCATACAGAGTCCATCACCTGTATCTTATACTGTACAGCACGTGCGACAGTTATGCGCACTCAAAAAAATAATGCTGAATAGTGCAGGAGAATGTGCCCGGAGACAGAAGAGACACTGCTGGCGATGGGACGAGGTGTCCAGCAACCCAGACAGGCTTCATTATGCTGCATAATTAATGAACAAAAAGCGATTATCTTCATTAAGAGCAGCAGACAGAGAATCCAAATTTCCTCCCACACAGAGACCTGTGGATATCATCCTGCTTCTCACACTCCATCATACACAGTCGCGTGTCTTCAAATTTGGGCTGAAATCCAGACAGATATAAATTCCCGTGCCTAGTGAGCAGATCAAGGATAACCTCCCGAACATCTCGGTCCACTGAGATTTTCCGTACATTTTTCAAAATTAAAAAGAAAAAAGGAACCTTTTGATTGATGGAGCTTCAAACCGTTTTTGTTAGTGGCCTATAGAACTAAAACAACTGCACCATAGATCACCAACTGCACCATAGACGTTAGCATGATGTGGATCTATGCGAAGGAAAAGAGTTATTCTCTTCGTTTTAGCAACAACAAAAAATGGCTCGAGTAAAATCATGTACTGAGAGATTATTTAAAAAAGGGGGCTCTTCAAAGTGGGGTCTGTGACGCGCCGTACGAAGGTGAGTCGAATGAAGATTTTGCTTCATTCTCTTTTGCATTGTTTACGTGTCATGAAAGTGTATCATTTTTCTACATAATCTCCATCTCATTCAATGCCAGTGTTCCCGTGTTTAACGAGCGATTCCTCAATAGTTTAATTCGCGGCACACTTTTAATGGATTCGGATGACTCATCCTTGTCGGTCCAAGGTGTTGGAGATTGCTATCGACTAGCATCGATGTTGTCATGGTTATTATTTGGTTATCATAGTTAGAAGTCTAACGGACCGGTTACTTGAAATGAAAGGGGTTCATCTAGAACTCGATGACTATAAAACATAGAAACAGATGCGATATTAAGCGATGCTCATATGATAGACGGCATGGAAAGTCCAGGAATAAAAGCTCGAATTGCGCGGATAAATTTATTTACTCTGGAATGGGTTTGCAAAAATGTCGAATTAAATAATTAATTCAAACAAACAAATAAACATATACCAAAAAAAAAAAAAAAAAAAAATTAATTCAATGAACCAGATAAATACATTAACAACAACGATTATAGTAATAATAATATCGTTAAAGAACCATCTTTGGCACCTTTATCTTTTTAACTGTACACACAGGGAACCTTCCATCAGTGTGACGTGACTTGTTTTTCTGTTGTTGTTGAGGTTATGGAGATGTAATGGATCAGATGTATTGATCCAGCCTAAGGGAAGAGCACTGAGTCAGCAGATCAGCATCGATGATGATGACGATGATGATGATGATGACGACGACGACGATGATGTGTTTATGCACTTAACTAAATCCCCAGCATCCACTCATTTCTATACCGCAAGTAAATGAAAGGCTTATTTATTTTTTCCCCAAACATATCAGAATACTCATGTAGGATCGGATCCTTTCTGTGAACATAGAATATAATCATTACAATATAAAATGCAGAATCTGATCACTTGAACCCTGATCCGATGACGCAGTTATATGAGCTCAGCGCGAGTGCTGGGACGATGACGTGTCCATGAGCTCAGCTTAGACTTTGTATTTAATCTCTACATTAAATAAGGGTCAAAGATGGAGGGCTGAGTGGCTTAGTGGTTAGCACATTTGCTTCGCACCTCCTGGGTTGGGTTTTGAATCCGAACCTCAGCTCTGTGTGCACGTTTGCATGTTCTCCTTGTGCTTGAAGGGCTTCCTCCGGGTGCTCTGGTTTCCTCTCCCAGTCCAGACATACACTGTAGGCTGATCGGCATTTCCAAATTGTCCGTAGTGTTTGAACGTGTGTGTGAGATCGTGCCCTG